>NC_088401.1:79694777-79844777 GCF_034236695.1 Oncorhynchus nerka | reverse complement strand
CCCAGAGGAGAAGTCTGCTGCTCTGCAGGATGTTTCAAGCATGGGGACCAACAACGCAGAACGGGAGGCAACCCGTCTGGGAGATCTTCATCTCCTACTTCTTCGAAGAGGGTGCTGTTCCCTGGCAACACCATAGACTACACTACGCACAACCAAAGGCTATTTTAAGAGGGTGCTGTTCCCTGGCAACACCATAGATTACACTGCGCACAACCAAAGGCTATTTTAAGAGGGTGCTGTTCCCTGGCAACACCATAGACTACACTACGCACAACCAAAGGCTATTTTAAGAGGGTGCTGTTCCCTGGCAACACCATAGACTACACTGCGCACAACCAAAGGCTCTTTTAAGAGGGTGCTGTTCCCTGGCAACACCATAGACTACACTATGCACAACCAAAGGCTATTTTAAGAGGGTGCTGTTCCCTGGCAACACCATAGACTACACTATGCACAACCAAAGGCTCTTTTAAGAGGGTGCTGTTCCCTGGCAACACCATAGACTACACTATGCACAACCAAAGGCTCTTTTAAGAGGGTGCTGTTCCCTGGCAACACCATAGACTACACTATGCACAACCAAAGGCTCTTTTAAGAGGGTGCTGTTCCCTGGCAACACCATAGACTACACTATGCACAACCAAAGGCTCTTTTAAGAGGGTGCTGTTCCCTGGCAACACCATAGACTACACTATGCACAACCAAAGGCTATTTTAAGAGGGTGCTGTTCCCTGGCAACACCATAGACTACACTATGCACAACCAAAGGCTATTTTAAGAGGGTGCTGTTCCCTGGCAACACCATAGACTACACTATGCACAACCAAAGGCTATTTTAAGAGACATCCACATTGCAACAACAGTATTCTTCCATTTACGTAACTATGTCAACTACAGTTATTAAATTCCCAGTTTCTCTCCCTTTGATTTCTACTTCTCAGGTGAGGGTGCTGTTTAGGTAAGTGTGTGATGTCTGTACAAAACCAAAACAGGCTATTTTAAATCACCCATGTTGAAAAAAAGTAGAACAATTAGACACCCTATAACCCACACCTACACACTCATGTATCAATCTGATTGATGGATTGTGTTGTGTAGTAAGCAGACTGTATAACTGTGGCTCCTTCCACATTCAAAGAATAGGCAAGAGGGCCAACTATGGAGAATAGTAAGACACTTCCTTATTTATATAACTACGCTATATTGTTTGTCCTCGTGTGTCTGTGCATGTTTTTCAGTATAAAGTACTCTGCAGCCACTTCGTGTGGACACCAGGTGAGGCCACATACACATATTCCTGTTGAACACTGTCTCTTTAACTACCTTATTTTCTCAATAACAGTCTCTCTCCTTCACTTCATCCCTCTCCCCCTTCTCCCTAAATCCTCTAGGGTTATGTCAGCTGTGTTGGCGAATCCCTCCCACATCTGAACTGGCTACATAGAGGGCACAGCATGATCAGAGGTGAGAGGTCACTTGGTCGGGCCAACAGGAAGTATTATTAAAGAGATGCTTTACATTGAAATACAGATAGAGATGCAGTCGTCCCAGAGTTAATGATCCATGGTCAGTTTTGCATTTCACCTGATGATTATGATGCCCTGACAGTGTTAGAATAAAGACAAAACACAAGGCTTAAACATGCTCTCTCTTTCTCCATCTGTCTGCAGGTATGTGTTGATGTGAGAGAGGATGCCAACCCCCAGTCCCATCATCGCCACCTCACCCGCTCTAGTGGTTAGAGTGTTGGGCCAGTAACAGAAAGGTTGCTGGATCGAATCCCCGAGAGCTGACAAGGTAAACATCTGTCGTTCTGCCCGAGCAAAGCACTGTTCCCTGGGCACCGAAGACTTGGATGTCGATTAAGGCAGCACCTCTCTGACTTAGAGGGGTTGGGTTAAATGCGGAAGACACATTTCAGTTAAATGCATTCAGTTGTACAACTGCGCAGCGTAGCCTAGTGGTTAGAGCGTTGGACTACTAACCGTAAGGTTGCAAGTTCAAACCCCTGAGCTGACAAGGTACAAATCTGTCGTTCTGCCCCTGAACAGGCAGTTAACCCACTGTTCCTAGGCCGTCATTGAAAATAAGAATTTGTTCTTAACTGACTTGCCTAGTTAAATAAAGGTCAAATAAAAAACAACTGACCAGGTGTCCACCTTTCCCTTCCCTTCTTAAGATAACCTTTGAGCTGACTGGGAGCCCAAGGCTGGTTAGGAGACACCACTAGAGACACTTATGTAATTTTGATGAACTGTTAGGTTCTAATTCTCAGAGTAAAAACTCAGACACTATGAAAGCTTAAACCGAGTTTATTCTTCCCAGAGAGGTCAATACAGCTACATTAGACAAAGACATTGTTCACACAAGCACTGATATTTAACCATTTCTCCTAGGCTGAGTCTCCTTCTACACATCTGAACAAACATTGCATCTTTACTGCAATGCCTGCCACGTGTGATCGCTTTCCCTGCACTCAGCACATTCCAAGCTTAATTCAACACACTATATACCTTCTTCCTACAGATAACCATTAACTTCTGGTGTAGACCCTCTAAACCAAAGCACTCAATATATCAATAGGATACCTGATAATTAACCCTAGCCCAACTTTTGGTGTTTAGTACCCAGAATCCATCAGAACTAAAGAGAATATTAGGGGTAGCACTGCGATTCATTAATCATAGGCTGTCTTCCCTGCTTCTCTGTTCTTACCTCTTTCTCTTTCTGTCTTTTACACCTCTCGTCACATCTCTGTTTTTATCATTCACAACGGATGTGCAGTGAAGTACTGGTATTTATAATATTACAATTATAATATTTATAATGCATGTATTATGTATTTATAACACTTGGATAATGAACTTCTTTCAATAAAGCGTTTCACATGATCTACTGGTTAAAAGGAAGTCTCTCATTTGATGAAATACTGCACCTATCCCGTGTTGATCAGATCAATGCAGCTAAAGGAAATTAGATATTGAGATGAACCTGTTTTAGAGTATTTACATGATGCATAGGAAGTGTAGTGTGCTGTTTTCAAATTATATTTCTGTATATATTAATTACAAATCAGCCTTTAACTAGTAAAATCATGTTTCTAGTCTAATGCATAGTTAC
Organism: Oncorhynchus nerka; assembly: GCF_034236695.1. Classification (NCBI taxonomy): domain Eukaryota; kingdom Metazoa; phylum Chordata; class Actinopteri; order Salmoniformes; family Salmonidae; genus Oncorhynchus; species Oncorhynchus nerka. Next base: position 79,841,657 of record NC_088401.1, on the reverse strand, counting down.
AATGTGTAACCATTGATGTCTCAGGACCAGGATTGGTAAACACTGTTGAAGTGTATAATTGTAATACATACATGCAAACACAGAGTCATTCAAAGACTGGAATTTGATACTCCTGGTATTGGATAAGACTGACAAATAATCCCAAAGACATTCATACCTGAACTGCACCTCTATTTGCCAAGGTAGAGTACATGATCATTGAATATATTAAATGTACATGATTCAATGTGGGGATCTGAAGCATGATAATAACTACATGTATATATGACTTGCATCCTTAGCACAAAGGTATATTATATTCTACTCAATCCATAGGCTTCATTGATGTCATTGACTGTTTTGAAGTTGATATAACTGGCTATGATAGCTGACGTTCATAGCTAGGCTCTGAACTAATATGTATACCAAACGTTTTAGGGTCCATACAAAGATCGGCTAGATAGCTAGCTACACATCCATAGATCGGTTACATACCTAGCTACACATCCATAGATCGGTTACATAGCTAGCTACACATCCATAGATCGGTTACATAGCTAGCTACACATCCATAGATCGGTTACATAGCTAGCTACACATCCATAGATCGGTTACATAGCTAACAACACATCCATAGATCGGTTACATAGCTAACAACACATCCATAGATCAGTTACATAGCTAACAACACATCCATAGATCAGTTACATAGCTAACAACACATCCATAGATCGGTTACATAGCTAACAACACATCCATAGATCAGTTACAAAGCTAGCTACACATCCATAGATCAGTTACATAGCTAACAACACATCCATAGATCGGTTACATAGCTAACAACACATCCATAGATCAGTTACATAGCTAGCTACACATCCATAGATCAGTTACATAGCTAGCTACACATCCATAGATCAGTTACATAGCTAACAACATATCCATAGATCAGTTACATAGCTAACAACATATCCATAGATCAGTTACATAGCTAGCTACACATCCATAGATCGGTTACATAGCTAGCTACACATCCATAGATCAGTTACATAGCTAGCTACACATCCATAGATCAGTTACATAGCTAGCAACACATCCATAGATCAGTTACATAGCTAACAACACATCCATAGATCGGTTACATAGCTAACAACACATCCATAGATCAGTTACAAAGCTAGCTACACATCCATAGATCAGTTACATAGCTAACAACACATCCATAGATCGGTTACATAGCTAACAACACATCCATAGATCAGTTACATAGCTAGCTACACATCCATAGATCAGTTACATAGCTAGCTACACATCCATAGATCAGTTACATAGCTAACAACATATCCATAGATCAGTTACATAGCTAACAACATATCCATAGATCAGTTACATAGCTAGCTACACATCCATAGATCGGTTACATAGCTAGCTACACATCCATAGATCAGTTACATAGCTAACAACACATCCATAGATCAGTTACATAGCTAGCTACACATCCATAGATCGGTTACATAGCTAGCTACACATCCATAGACATACAGGTATTTATCCTCCACTGCACAATAATCAAGAAAAGAGTTAGCTAGCTACATTACTTCCTCTATCTGCATTGCATGGCAAATATCAGCAAAGCAAGCTTGCAAAATTGTACATTTAATTTGCAGTAAATGCTTTAGCCAGCTAGATTCTTTACATCCACTGTTTCACAAGATGAAAACATGGTTTGCTGGTTGTTTCAGGAGTCCTTAAAACATTAAACAACCAGAATTATGATTTCAAACTCATGTCACAATATCCATAAAGCTAGCCGGCTAATGTTAGCTAGTCAGCCAGCTTGCTAAATCGCGATTTCGTGAATTCACTTTATGACAACAAAAATATATATGCATAATCATTTGTCGCTACATGAACTAACATATTCCTCTCAGCTGTCATTTTTTTGCATGATTCGTTATAGTCACTGCCATTTGCTTCCATCCTAGTATTAATATATTTTTATTTTTAAATATTTTTTTAGGGGGTACAATATCTCATTACATAAGGACCTTAAGGGACATTCTGTCACGTTCTGACCTTACATACTGTCACGTTCTGACCTTACATACTGTCACGTTCTGACCTTACATACTGTCACGTTCTGACCTTACATACTGTCACGTTCTGACCTTACATACTGTCACGTTCTGACCTTACATACTGTCACGTTCTGACCTTTGTGATGTCTTTGTTTTAGAATGGTCAGGGTTGTGAGTTGGGGTGGGCAGTCTATGTTCTTTTTTCTATGATTTGGTATTTCTGTGTTTGGCCTGGTATGGTTCTCAATCAGAGGCAGCTGTCAATCGTTGTCCCTGATTGAGAACCGTACTTAGGCAGCCTGTTTTCACCCTTGAGTTGTGGGTGATTATTTTCTGTTTCGTATCTGTACCAGACAGAACTGTTTCGGTTTCATTTCGGTCTCTTGTTGGTTTTGTATTTTAGTGTTCTGAGTTCTATTAAAGAATATGAACACTTACCACGCTGCGCATTGGTCCTCACCTTCTTCCACCACCGACAACCGTTACACAAACATACACTTATAATTCTAACAGCCTTTTTTTGTTAGAGTATTTAATTGTCTTAAAATACAGTTACATTTATTTTTGTAGGGTAAGAAAATTTGTTTTTTGTTTGTAAATTTACATTTTTGAATATGAAATTTGTCCAAAAGAATAATGAAATTAATGACATAAAAATGTTTCTGCTTATTTCTATCGTATTTAAAGAATCCAAGCAGTACATCTCTCGAAAATAGTGTAAGACCTTCATAAATGTGTTCAATTATAAATCTACTGATGTCTTGCCACAGTTTTCTTACATGCATACAATGCCAAAAAAGATGCAACACTGTTTCTGGGTGGTCATTACAAAAGGAGCAATTTATTTTGATGTTTTCCTTAAACTTCTTCATATAGTGGTTGGCAGGATAATATTTATGAATAATTTTAAAGGAAACTTCCTTAATTTTTGTTAACAAGTAGGTATGTGTGTGGCAACATCCAAACTTTTTCCCAACAGATATTATCAATAAATCCATTCCAAAAGGCATGACATAAGGTTTAGATACAACATCCTGTTGAAACAAGGTTCGTATCGCTCTGTTGTTGAATGGACCAGAAGAGAAACAAATCTTTCCTACTGATGAGTCAACAGGGTTAATCGTAGGTATGTTCGGAGGGTCTTGACACGTTCCTGAATGATAAAGCAACACCTGAGGGAATGACATGTAAACACAATTGAAAAATCTTTAGGTGTTACAGGGATCATGTAAAGTGATAAGAATTCCTTACAACTGAGTAAAAGACCCTCTGCATTTACCAGTTGGCTCACCAATAGGATGTTATTTCAGGAACCAATATTCTAAAAACAAAGAAGTATTTTTATACAATATATCCCAATTATTCCATATATAATATCTGTGTGGAGAAAAATTATGTTTATAAATTAAGGACCATGACAAGAACTGGAACTTTGTCAATATTCTAATTGCAAAACAACATGAAGTTAAAGCCACCAAAAGCAGAGAAGACATGATGAGGAATAAAATTCCACATAGAAGTGGGTCTTCTTAGGAATTGTTTTATCCAATTGATCTTAAAAGTATTATTTAAGGTAGTAAAGTCCATAAAATTCAGCCCACCATTCTCATAAGTGTTCATTACAACAGTTTTCCTAATGTAATGGGTACGGTTTCTCCACAGAAAGTTGAAAAGCATCTGGTCTATCTCCTTGCTTATTTTACTGTTAAGATGTAAAGATAGAGCGCCATATGTTAGTCTAGAGATGCCTTCAGCCTTGGTTATTAGGACTCTACCTTTTAAAGATAAGTCCCTCTGTAGCCATTGATTTAGTCTTCTGGGTTGTTTTAATAAGAGGGTTAAAATTGAGTAAGCCTCTAGACTTCTGATCCTTTGTAATGGTTATGCCTAAATATGTAAGTTCTTCTTTTACTGGAATACCATCATATGAGGGTGTCACACAATCTTTGACAGCTATGAGTTCACATTTATTAATGTTAAGATATAGACCAGACGCTTTGGAAAAGGATTGTAATCACATTGATCGATAAAGGAATTTGGTTAGCATCTTTCAGAAAAAGTGTACTATCGTAAGCCAGCTGGTTGATCATTCTAGTATTTTTGTCAGCCATGTTGGGTCTCAGAGCGTCAAACTCATCACGGGAACCACTTGATATGATTGGCTGGTGATTTGCATAAAGTTGGGAAAAGTTTATATTTTTCACGTCCAAGGTCCCGCCCTACTTCCATTGAAAAAGAAATGAAAGCGGTGTCTTTTGTTTTTCACGCTATTTATATAGGCTATCGTAGTTTATTTTGTCGATATAATGTTACAGGCAGAGTAGAATAATACGAACACGCCGACTTACATTCCGCTCATAATGTCTAAACTACAGTTGCTGAATGTGTATCTTTCTGAACGACCAACAGCGGCTGCTGCTCTAGAGATCTCCGTAGCCAAAGAGACAACCATACCAGAGCTGCATGAAGAAGTCTACCGTTTGAAGGAGGAGAATTGCTGTCTACGAAGACTGTTGGATTTGGTTTTCAAGCCAGAGTTAAAGTTACGCAGAGCAGGTTTGTATTGTCTAGTTACTATATTAAGCTAGCCAAGTATCTGAACTCCTCCACGGAGTTGAGCGCAGGTTAAGAAAAATGAATAAACCTCGAACTGGAGTTTCTGTGCAGTCGACATGTCAAAATGTAAGTTCTTAAACTACGGACGTCAAAAACATTCAGTCTGCGAAGACTATGGGGGCTAGTTTAGAGCGCCAGGTGAGAAATATATGTCTTTGTTGCAATAGTTTGTGAGTGGGCAACATGTGACCGACAGCCTTGATTTGGTCTTATATAGCAATATTTAACTTTTTTTTTTTCTCCCCATACATACAAGCAGAGACACAGAACTACACAATGGTATATCATGAACAATGGGAAAGTAATTATGCTTTGAAAGTTAATACACTTTTGAGAAAATGGCCCTTGGAAGGGTGGGCATAATTTGTGGAACGTTCCAACAGGAATCTGTTCCAAAAACTTCGTAAAGAAGGTTGCCAACAAACAACGCATACAAAGTAGCACGTTCAATTGACCGAGCTGCCGAATAGGCTTCAACTCACCACGTAACTTATTCTTAATGTTTGTCATTAGGCTACCAGAATGAGGACATACATTTTTCAGAATTAACGTAGTGAGTAAAACGTAATTAAATAGCCCTTCCCTACTCGGTATCTTATTCTGCTGCTATACAACTTTGTATCATGTCATGTGAATAGAGACACTGCAGATTGTGCTGATGACTGGGAACTCTCCCCCAGTGATAAACTGGTCTTTCCGAACCAAGCATGAACAAGGGAATCTATATTTGAAGAGCCTGTTTCTGTCTGGTCCTTGACTTTGGTGCAGGGCATGTGATGTCCATAGCCTCTTCGTCGCAAAACGAATCTTCTCTGATCTTCTCAAAAATATACATTTGTCTAGCTGTGTCCAGCCCAGGTGGTGCTTGTACATGCAGACCATCTATGGGAGGAAGGATGTCAGCGTTGTGCAGCAGTTGAAACCTGGGTCCAAAAGCTCCTTGGCGACAACACCAGGCTCCAGAGCGTCGAAGCTGTAAAACAAAAAATGTAGAGGACATTACAAACTTGCATAACAACAATTCACCTCCCAAGATTAGATAAGGCTCCCTCTGGCGAGCACATGGAGTGCTGTGCTGCCCCCCAAAGAAATGCCACACCACACCAGCATATGGTCTCACAAGGTGTCTGAGGATCTCATCTCGGTACCTAATGGCAGTCAGGCTACCTCTGGCGAGCACATGGAGTGCTGTACGGCCCCCCAAAGAAATGCCACACCACACCAGCATATGGTCTCACAAGGTGTCTGAGGATCTCATCTCGGTACCTAATGGCAGTCAGGCTCCCTCTGGCGAGCACATGGAGTGCTGTACGGCCCCCCAAAGAAATGCCACACCACACCAGTGACCCACTGACCCACCGCCAAACCGGTCATGCTGGAGGACGTTGGTGTGGGGTGGCATTTTTTGGGGGGGCCGCACAGCACTCCATGTGCTCGCCAGAGGTAGCCTGACTGCCATTAGGTACCGAGATGAGATCCTCAGACACCTTGTGAGACCATATGGTGCGGTTGGCCCTGGGTTCCTCCTAATGCAAGACAATGCTAGACCTCATGTGGCTGGTGTGTCAGCAGTTCCTGCAAGAGGAAGGCATTGCTGCTATGGACTGGCCCGCCCGTTCCCCAGACCTGAATCCAATTGAGCACATCTGAGGCATCATGTCTTGCTCCATCCACCAATGCCACGTTGCACCACAGACTGTCCAGAAGTTGGCGGATGCTTTAGTCCAGGTCTGGGAGGAGATCCCTCAGAGACCATCCGCCACCTCATCAGGAGCATGCCCAGGCGTTTTAGGGAGGTCATACAGGCACGTGGAGGCCACACACACTACTGAGCCTCATTTTGACTTGTTTTAAAGACATTACATCAAAGTTGGATCAGCCTGTAGTGTGGTTTTCCACTTTAATTTTGAGTGTGACTCCAATTCCAGACCTCCATGGGTTGATAAATTTGATTTCCATTGATCATTTTTGTGATTTTGTTGTCAGCACATTCAACTATGTAAAGAAAAAAGTATTTAATAAGAAAATTTCTTTCATTCAAATCTAGGATGTGATATTTTAGTGTTCCCTTTATTTTTTTGAGCAGTGTAGTTCATTTCCCCCCACCTACCGATGTTCCCAGAATCTCTGTTAAACAAGGGTTTTGTAAATGTAACATCAGTAGGGTAGAGCGAGGAAAAAGGGGGCAAGAGGTATTTATGACTGTCATAAACATACCCCCCCAGGCCAACGTCATGACAGTAGACTGCAACCCCTTTTCATTAAAACGTCTTGTAACTACCCATCCCGGATCCGGGAGCGTTGTCATCAACTACAGTAATTAGCATAACGCAACAGACAAAAACCGGACAAAAAATATTTTCTAGAAAATATTAATATTCATGAAATATAGTGAAACAGAGCTTAGCCTTTTGTTAATCACCCTGTCATCCCATATTTTGAAATTCTGCTTTACAGCCAAAGCAAGACAAGCATTTGTGTAAGTTTATCGATTGCCTAGCATAGCATTATGCCTAGCTAGCAGCAGGCAACCTGGTCACAAATCAGAAAAGCAATCAAATTAAATCGCTTACCTTTGAGCTTCGGATGTTTTCACTCACGAGACTCCCAGTTAGATAGCAAATGTTCCTTTTTTCCAAAAATATTATTTTTGTAGCCGAAATAACTCCGTTAGTTCTTCACGTTTGGCTGAGAATTAGACCGGAAATTGCGGTCACGACAACGCCGATTAAATATTCCAAATTAGCTCAATAATATCGACAGAAAAATGGCAAACGTTGTTTATAATCAATCCTCAAGGTGTTTTTTAAATATCTATTTGATAACATATCCACCGGGACAGCTGTATTTTCAGTAAGACCGGGAGGAAAAATGGCTACCTCTGTCTATTACGCAAGAATTACTCAGAGCCCTCAGCCGGACACTTAGCAATGTAGTCGCTTACGCTCATTCCTCAACATAAAGGCGTGAAACTACGTCAAAATGCTGTGGAAACCTTGGGGGAATACGTAGAAAAAGGAATCTGGTTGATAGCCCATTCACTGCTCAATAGGGACGCATCGAACGCAGAGCTTTCAAAACATGAGTCACTTCCTGATTGGATTTTTCTCAGGCTTTTGCCTGCAATATCAGTTCTGTTATACTCAGACAATATTTTTACAGTTTTGGAAACTGTCAATTATATGCATATTCTAGCATCTTGTCCTGACAAAATATCCTGTTTACTTTGGGAACGTTATTTTTCCAAAAATGAAAATGGTGCCCCCTAGATGCAACAGGTTTTAAACGAGACGTCCTGTGTCGTTTGTGTTCAGTTTGTGCAGCGTGCTTGACCCGTTGTCAAGTCACTCTGGTTGAGAGCAGTTCAACATGGCTGACGTTATATCTTTAGAAAAAACATCAGTAGAAAGGATTATCTACACAACAAGCAGCTCATTTTATAGACCGATGCTACACTGCAGACCAATTTGAAACTACTCTCTCGGCATGTGCAGCCCATTCATTATGGGGTGGCAGGTAGCCTAGTGGTTAGAGCGTTGGACTAGTAACCGAAAGGTTGCTAGATTGAATCCCCGAGCTGACAAGATAAAAATCTGTTCTGCCCCTGAACAAGGCAGTTAACCCACTGTTCTTAGGCCGTTATTGTAAATAAGAATTTGTTCTTAACTCACTTGCCTAGTTAAATAAAGAATCCCAAGAAGACTCGAGGCTGTAGTCGCTGCCAAAGGTGCTTCAACAAAGTACAGAGTAAATGGTCTGAATAATTATGTGAATGTGTATTTCTGTTTTTTTATTTTTAATACACGTTTTTGCTCTATCATGGGGTAGTGTGTGTGTGTGTGTGTGGATTAATGGGAAAAACAATTTAATCAATTTTACAATAAAGCTGTAATGTAACAATGTGGAAAAGGTCAAGGGGTCTGAATACTTTCCGAATGCACTGTAGTAAAATAGGGATCCCCAGAATGCACTGTAGCTGCAACTGTATTGTTGAATCAAAGAGCTAGCTGTTCTAAATCAAACAGAAATGATAAAATAACTAGGTAGATTATTCAACATTTCATAATTGCATGTTTCAGGGCCCAGATCATTGAACTTTGGATTCTGTTTTAGATGGACATTTTTCAAATTATTGAATAATTTGCAACTATATTTCCTATTTTTCCTCCATCAGATTTCCAGCAGCTCACTCTCCCCATATCTGAAGAGGTTCCCCCTGAGCAGCAGCACTGTGAGCAGGAGTGGAGCCCCAGTCTGATTCAGGAGGACCCAGTGCCCACACAGATTAAAGAGGAACAGGAGGAACTACAGACCAGTCAAGAGGAAGATCAGCTTCTAGGGCCCTTTCATACCAAAGACTCCATATTCACTTCTCCCTTTGTGGAAAGTGACTGTGATCAGGAGAACCCATCTCAGCCCTCACAGCTACACCAAACCCAAACTGTTGAGGACAGAGAGAGGGACCCTCTACTCACCAACACATCTATAGAGATCAAACTAGAACCTGATGTAGAGGACTACAGAGTATCAGAACCAGCCAGTGACTCTCAGCCCCTCTCTGCAGTAACTCCAGACTGTTCTGCAGCTCAGAGTGAAAACATGGAAAGTGATGATGAGGTGGAGAGTAGAGGACAACAATCAGTGTCTAAGACACTCCAATCAAAGAGAAAACAGATTGAGAATGGAGAAAGCTCTCATACCAATACTGGAGGCAGGGTGGCCACTATGTTGCCCCATTTGACATCTTCTAGTCAAACGTACGCTGCTCCTAATTGCAAGGTGTGTAGGAAGACTTTTGTCTAACATTTTCTTTATCATATGGATGAAAAACATAAAGGGATAAAGAATGCCTGTGTGGAAAATACTTAAATTATTCAATGTACAGGGTTTCCCCTATATTCATTTTGCAGAGTAGCTGCCACTCTTATGACGTTTTATTACGATTTTACGTGTTTTTATTTATTTATATATATATATTTATTTTTTAATGTGGGGGGGGGGGGTGGCGGTATATTAGTTCTGTGGCATATCTTAGTTCTGCCGAGACGCTCTTTTAAGTTACTATGTATATTTGCTGAATTTAGTTTTTTGGGGGGTAAATGCAGATGCCAACCCCATGCTTCAGCCTATTTATTAAAAGCAGCTATGCTGCATCTGTTGGTCTACGTGTTATAAGTCTTTGACAGGGAAAACATTTTAATATGGTGTTCACAATTTAGTCTGAATTCATTTTGAAGTAGAATGTCCTTTTTTTAAAGAATCACCAGGAGTGACCCAGGGGCAGATCCTGGATTTAAAAGGGGTTTAGGTGGTCAATGGACGGGTCAACACGGCTGAATTCTTTCCAGGCTCTGGGCAAGAATACTTTTGAGATCTTGACGTTGAAGGGAATTTGTGTTTTTAAAGCAAATTTCCTGCAATCCTGTACGTTCTGACATGGAGCTGAGAGAAAATGCTGCAGTTTTAAAGCAAATGTCCTGTAATTCTATGCATTTTGCCATGGATAAGTTTACGGTGTTTCTCCATCACTTATAGATATATATAGATGTATAGATATATATAATGACCTGCCCAAGCCTTTTATATACAGAAAACACCCTGCAGTGTGATTCCCATGTGATTCCCATGTGTGCAGAAGCGTACCATCCGTATGTGTGGGGAGTGTGAGCCATGCAGGAGGACTGAGGAATGTGCTCAGTGTGATTTCTGTAAAGACATGAAGAAGTTTGGAGGATCCAATAAGATCAGACAGAAGTGCAGACTCAGGCAGTGTGACGTCCGCGCTCCGGGTAAGTCCATTCCACCATAACACCTAGTGACCTTACCCATAACACCTAGTGACCTTACCCATAACACCTAGTGACCTTAACCATAACACCTAGTGACCTTAACCATAACACCTAGTGACCTTAACCATAACACCTAGTGACCTCGTCAAGAGGTTTGGAGCTCTTTACGTAATTGCTAAGATGTTGGGTTGACAGTCGCTGGACCCTGGTTCGAGTCTGACGTGGCTTCAGTATATTTGATGCATGATGTTCTCTCTCTGTGTCTGTGTGTGTAGAAATGCTGCGTGTGAAGGATGAGGAGGTTGACCTGTCTGGCTTGGGGAGCCTGAGGAGAGGAGGACATCGGTCTGATGACTACAGTGAGAATAAGATGGAATGTGATGAAGCTGCTCGCCCGTCACTATAAAAATGCACTGAACCAACATGCATGGTTGTTGATGAAACTGATGTTTAGATGAACAGAATGAAATGGTCTCTATAATGCACAGCGCTTTAACTCAGACAGCTGTTTGTAGCTGCTGGAAAAGTATTTCAAAGCCTAAACTTAACTCAGGATGGAACTTTCCAGTGCTACTGTTTTTGTCATGTAATATTTTTATTAAAACAAAATCAGACAACCACATAGTAGAATAGTTGATCTATTTATCTAGTCTGCTTGTTGTGTGTTCTATGTGAGAGAAATATTCCTCTGGAGGTGCATTCAAGTTGTGGGAGCCATAGGAGGGAAACAAGTTCTCTGACAAGCAGTCAATGCACAGCAAGTCTTAATGTTATCTCGCAAAAACACTTTTAAAAGCAGTTTTGGATTGTCAGTGTACATGTCTGGCCACTCTACCATAAAGACCTGATTGGTGGAGTGCTGCAGAGATGGTTGTCCTTCTGGAAGGTTCTCCCATCTCCACAGAGGAACTCTGGATCTCTGTCAGAGTGACCGTTGGGTTCTTGGTCACCTCCCTGACCAAGGCCCTTCTCACCCGATTGCTCAGTTTTGCCGGCTAGTTCCATTTAAGAATGATGGAGGCCAATGTGTTCTTGGGGACCTTCAATGCTGCAGAAATGTTTTGGTACCCTTCCCTAGATCTGCGCCTTCGACACAGTCCTGTCTGACGTCTGCGGACAATTCCTTTGATCTCATGGCCTGGTTTTGACATGCACTGACAACTGTGGGACCTTATATAGACAGGTGTGTGCCTTTTCAAATCATGTCCAATAAAATGATTTTACCACAGGTGGACTCCAATCAAGTTGTAGAAACATCTCAAGTATGATCAATGGAAACAGGATGCAGGAGCTCTATTTTCGGTCTGAGTAGTTATTTTTTTTTAATTTGCAAAAATGTATAAGCCTGTTTTTGCTTTGTCATTATGGGGTTTTGTGTGTAGATTGAGGATTTAGAATAAGGCTGTAATGTAACAATGTGGGGAAGGGGTCTGAGTACTTTCCAAATGCACTGTATTTTCTATACAATACATTTATTTACAAGCTTATTATGTTTTCTACAATTGACCTGCTGTCACATTTTCATCACGTCTTCTATAACCCTACTCTGGATATGCGAGTGCATTTCTGTTTAGGACTACATTTTCTGTTTATTTGCTAAATAGATTTATCTCAGTGAGAATAACCTGTATAAGTCAAGGTTGAATGGAAAAATAGCAACCATTGTTTTTTTTCTCATTCATTGTAGATTGAGACAAAGGACATTTCAGCCAGTCATGTCTCGCAAACAAATTATCTTTGCTTACGCTTGTTTCATCTTGGGAAGATGTTGGTTAGGTTACAGATTGCTTATTGCAGCTTCAAAACATGAACCTTTATTTTCCAGGTTATGTTTAAAAAACAAAATGATAACCTATTCAAGTTTGACTCCTACGTGAATGTGTTGTGGTCACTTTTGTTCTGTAACTTTGGTACATAAATTACGGCTGTTGCCGTTTCACATGTCAGAGCAGTTTACCGATCTACATGGACACAGCTAGTCTGTAAATAGCACACCCAACTACCTCATCCCCACATTATTTCTTGCTCTTTTGCGCATCTATCACTCCAGTATTAATGCTAGATTGTAAATACTTTGCCTCTATGGCCTATTTATTACCTACCTCCCTACTCTTCTACATTTACACACACTGTACATATAGAAAAATATTCATTTTCTATTGTGTATGTTTATTTGTGTAACTCTGTTTCTGATTCACTGATTTGCTTTATCTTGGCCAGGTCGCCGTTGTAAATGAGAACTTGTTCCCAACTGGCCTACCTGGTTAAATAAAGGTGTTCTCAACTGGCCTACCTGGTTAAATAAAGGTGTTCTCAACTGGCGTACCTGGTTAAATAAAGGTGTTCTCAACTGGCCTACCTGGTTAAATAAAGGTGTTCCCAACTGGCCTACCTGGTTAAATAAAGGTGTTCCCAACTGGCCTACCTGGTTAAATAAAGGTGTTCTCAACTGGCCTACCTGGTTAAATAAAGGTGTTCTCAACTGGCGTACCTGGTTAAATAAAGGTGTTCTCAACTGGCCTACCTGGTTAAATAAAGGTGTTCCCAACTGGCCTACCTGGTTAAATAAAGGTGAAATACATTTAGTTAAATCAAACAAAACAAAAGTTTTAATATTGCTATTCATCACTATTTGAAGATGAAATATTTAGTGTTCGAGGTTGGACACAACGTTTACTATTTAGAAAAAGTAACAGCTTTGAGTTTAGACTTTTACAATGCTTTATCTTGGCCAGGTCGCAATTGTAAATAACTTGTTCTCAACTTGCCTACCTGATTAAATAAATAATGATTCTCAGTAGGGAATACTTCAGTTTGGCCGCACGGTGGCGCCAATGGACAAACATTCGGCAGATTTAAAACCGGCGAAGCGGATGCTGTCACTTAGGCGAAAGGAAACGTCTCTTCAGCGTGGCTTTTTCAAATTAGCATCACCGCAGAAACAGTAAGACTGCCGGTTTTCCGATTTTGCCTTTAAAATAAAAGTCTGCGGTAAAACGCTATGCGTAGGATACGAAATCAATCTTTCTTTGCGGCTTTCCATTGTCAGTGGATAATGTTAAAATGTCACAAAATTATAACTACATCAGGTAACAATTTAAACTAAAGAGAATTACTATTTTATAAAAGATAAGTGAGAAATTGCTATATTTCTAATATTTCATTGCATGTTATGTATATGAGTGGTGCAATGCTTAAAATTGTTTCTTGGTTCTTAAAGATCCTATCACGGTTTAAATGTATTTCCTGTTTGCTTGAGATTTATCCACGTATATTATCCTAGTAACACCCTCTAGTGGTTTATAGTCTCATGTATACTGAACAAAACTATAAATGCAACAATTTTCAAAGATTTTACTGAGTTACAGTTCATATAAGGTAATCAATCAATTTAAATAAATTCATTAGGCCCTAATCTATGAATTTCACATGACTGGGAATACAACAGATATGCATCTGTTGGTCACAGATACCTTTAAAAAAAAAAGCAGGGGTGAGGATCAGAAAACCAGTCAGTAGTTGGTGTGACCACCATTTGCCTCATGCAGCGCGACACATCTCCTTCACATATAGTTGATCAGGCTGTTGATTGTGGCCTATGGAATGTTGTCTCACTCCTCTTCAATGGCTGTGAGAAGTTGCTGAATATTTGCTCTGTTCACAAAGTTGACATCAGCAAACTGCTCACCCACACGATGCCGTACACGTGGTCTGTGGGTGTGAGGCCGGTTGAACGTACTGCTATTTTTTTTTAAACTACGTTGGAAGCGGCTTATGGTAGAGAAATTAACATTAAATTCTCTGGCAACAACTCTGGTGGACATTCCTGCAGTCAGCATACAAAACTTGAGACATCTGTGGCATCTGTGACAAAATTGCACATTTTTGAGTGGCCTTTATTGTCCCCAGCACAAAGTGGAGCTGTGTAATGATCATGCTGTTTAATCAGCTTTTTGATATGCCACACCTCAGGTGGATGGGTTATCTTGGCAAAGGAGAAATGCTTACTAACATGGATGTAAACAAATTTGTGCACAACATTTGAGAGAAATAAGCTTTTTCTGCATATGGAACATTATCCTAGTGTAACGGATGTGAAATGGCTAGCTAGTTAGCGGTTGGGCGCGCTAAATAGCGTTTCAATCGGTGATGTCACTTGCTCTGAGACCTTGAAGTAGTGGTTCCCCTTGCTCTGCAAGGGCCACGGCTTTTGTGGAGCGATGGGTAACGATGCTTCGAGGGTGATGTGTGCAGAGGGTCCCTAGTTTGCGCCCGTGTATGGGCGAGGGAACGGTCTAAAGTGTTACTGTTACACTAGTTCTGTCAAACCATAACGCTATGTGCTGTGCACAGCATTTGTCTTACTGTCTTTTGCTAATAAATCTTAATTATTTGGTTATTCAGAGTTTGACTATTTACCCATGCAACAGAACTATGCAGTACACTGTATATTGAATGGACTACAGAGGAAAAAGTTTACTACCTGTCTCAGCTAAAGTTAGGAGGAAAAGACTCCGCGTTAGGTTCAAACTCACCCTACTAAGTCATAGGAAGTGTTGCTGGACTTTTACTGTTGTATGGTTCAAATATAGTACTGTGGCATCGGATGCGCATATTTTCATTACAAAATACCTTATAATGTAAAAGCCAAATATCCTACAATCTTCCTTCTGGTGGACACTGGAGAAAATACAACCCATACTATATGTTTATTCAAAACGTCAAGAGAGATGCAAGTACATTTGGTCCAAAGAAACATACTTTATTCATAACTGATATCAAAAGGAAGTTAATTAGTCAAAATAATCAAGTTACACGAGTTTCAAATTAGTTTAAAGTTTTGTCACATGCACAAGTGAAGTGAAATGCTTACTTGCTAGCTCTTTCCCAACAATGTAGTATTCAATGTTAAATAGTATAACGTTGTTGTTTTTTAAACACGAGAAATGAGAAATGAAGCTATATGCTGGGTCTGTGCCAGTACCAAATGTACAATGTGCAGAGATACCAGAGGGGTAGAAATGTACATGTACAGTATGTGGCGGAGAAAACTGACTGGTAGCACCAGAAATTATAATAATGATCAACATAGCAGCAGCATAAGTGGTGGGTGAGTGTATGTGTGTCAGTGTAAGAGTGTGTGGGTAGAGACCCGGGAGTGTCATGTGGTCAGTGCAGATAGACCGTGGGTGAGTGTATGTGTGTCAGTGTAAGAGTGTGTGGGTAGAGACCCGGGAGTGTCATGTGGTCAGTGCAGATAGACCGTGGGTGAGTGTATGTGTGTCAGTGTAAGAGTGTGTGGGTAGAGACCCGTGAGTGTCATGTGGTCAGTGCAGATAGACCGTGGGTGAGTGTATGTGTGTCAGTGTAAGAGTGTGTGGGTAGAGACCCGTGAGTGTCATGTGGTCAGTGCAGATAGACCGTGGGTGAGTGTATGTGTGTCAGTGTAAGAGTGTGTGGGTAGAGACCCGTGAGTGTCATGTGGTCAGTGCAGATAGACCGTGGGTGAGTGTATGTGTGTCAGTGTAAGAGTGTGTGGGTAGAGACCTGTGAGTGTCATGTGGTCAGTGCAGATAGACCGTGGGTGAGGGCGGGCTGCCATTAATTAGCTGTTCGGAAGTCGTGTGTGGGTAGAGACCCGTGAGTGTCATGTGTGTCAGTGTAAGAGTGTGTGGGTAGAGACCCGTGAGTGTCATGTGGTCAGTGTAAGAGTGTGTGGGTAGAGACCCGGGAGTGTCATGTGGTCAGTGTAAGAGTGTGTGGGTAGAGACCCGGGAGTGTCATGTGGTCAGTGCAGATAGACCGTGGGTGAGGGCGGGCTGCCATTAATTAGCTGTTCGGAAGTCGTGTGTGGGTAGAGACCCGTGAGTGTCATGTGTGTCAGTGTAAGAGTGTGTGGGTAGAGACCCGTGAGTGTCATGTGTGTCAGTGTAAGAGT
Organism: Oncorhynchus nerka; assembly: GCF_034236695.1. NCBI lineage: Eukaryota > Metazoa > Chordata > Actinopteri > Salmoniformes > Salmonidae > Oncorhynchus > Oncorhynchus nerka. The sequence goes on along the minus strand of NC_088401.1, from coordinate 79,825,257 downwards.
GTGTGGGTAGAGACCCGTGAGTGTCATGTGGTCAGTGCAGATAGACCGTGGGTGAGTGTATGTGTGTCAGTGTAAGAGTGTGTGGGTAGAGACCCGGGAGTGTCATGTGGTCAGTGCAGATAGACCGTGGGTGAGGGCGGGCTGCCATTAATTAGCTGTTCGGAAGTCGTGTGTGGGTAGAGACCCGTGAGTGTCATGTGGTCAGTGCAGATAGACTGTGGGTGAGGGCGGGCTGCCATTAATTAGCTGTTCGGAAGTCGTGTGTGGGTAGAGACCCGTGAGTGTCATGTGGTCAGTGCAGATAGACTGTGGGTGAGGGCGGGCTGCCATTAATTAGCTGTTCGGAAGTCGTGTGTGGGTAGAGACCCGTGAGTGTCATGTGGTCAGTGCAGATAGACCGTGGGTGAGTGTATGTGTGTCAGTGTAAGAGTGTGTGGGTAGAGACCAGTGAGTGTCATGTGGTCAGTGCAGATAGACCGTGGGTGAGTGTATGTGTGTCAGTGTAAGAGTGTGTGGGTAGAGACCCGGGAGTGTCATGTGGTCAGTGCAGATAGACCGTGGGTGAGGGCGGGCTGCCATTAATTAGCTGTTCGGAAGTCGTGTGTGGGTAGAGACCCGTGAGTGTCATGTGGTCAGTGCAGATAGACTGTGGGTGAGGGCGGGCTGCCATTAATTAGCTGTTCGGAAGTCGTGTGTGGGTAGAGACCCGTGAGTGTCATGTGGTCAGTGCAGATAGACTGTGGGTGAGGGCGGGCTGCCATTAATTAGCTGTTCGGAAGTCTCAGTTCTTAGTCTTTGGCTATCCAGAAATCTTAGTGCTTGGTAATAGAAGCTGTCTCGGAGCTTGTTGGTCAGGGGGGCAATGTTTTTGCTAATTTGCGACCCAGATTTGCCAGCTCAATGTAAGAATCCACCACTTATAGTATATAGGAGAGGTCGCAATTCTGCCACTCACATACAGGAAAAGGGTTGGAAATCAATGACAGTATTACGTGTTCCACCACCCATGTTATATACATGGTTGCAGGTCCATGCCAGCTGTGTTATGTAGGTTAAACCTCTCGTTCTCTCAAACAGAGAATTAATGAACACAACATTTTTAATCAGGAGAAACGATATCGATTATCCAGTCGCGGTACATTTTAATGACCTAAAACATGACATTTCTACCTTTTAGATTATGTGGCATAGAGAAAGTTAAGATATCAGACAGGGGAGGTGATATAAATAATAATCTGAGCAAAAGACATGTTTTGGGACTTTCACCCTCCAGACATTTCCCCAAAAGGTCTTCATGATGAAATGCTCATGCATGTTATGTTGTAAATGTCAACATGAATTGATGCCACCACTTAAGATGACTTTTTTTCTTGCACTGTCCCCAATGATTTATGAAAACGTACTTGATAGGTCGATGTCCTCATTGTGGTTTTACAGACGTGTTTAACACGTTTTATGTTCTCACTTTATTAGAATACTTATGAAATTCGCATTGTTATATTTGGTAACACTTGCTTCTTTTCCCCCGACTCCAATCGCTATTCGATGCATGGTACGTGTGTGGGTGAAGAAATGTCTACATAAAAGTGAAAATGATAAACACTTACAAAAGCTCCGGACGTAAATCAAAAGAGCAGTGATACTAGCAGCAGTGTGCGGGTTTCTTGTTTGTTCTCATCAAGGCTTAGTTATAGTAAAACACGTCAATTTTGCCAATTCCTTGCAAAAGTTATATTTTGGTAGGCTATTTTAGTAGTAAATCTAGCTATTTTTGCCCTCGTTTTTTAACAATCGTGATGTAGAGGCACGTCACCTCAAGGGAGGGGTTCGGTATGAAATACACTCCCTTCTGATGTGCTGGCTGGTACCTACCACCTTCTGGTTTCATTTAGAAACAAGCACCTTATTTGGCAATGGAGTGTACCAGTATATAGTGGAGTGTACCAATATATAGTGGAGTGTACCAATATATTTAGAATGATGCTTCCTCGACTAGACTACTGACGTTACACAAAATTCAAAAAGGCAGCACATTTCCGCATAATGTCAAAATTCAACGTTTCTTTATATAGTTCCCGGGACCAATCTGAGAGTTAATTTGACCATTTGAAAAATAGCTACTGCAATACGAATTGAATTGAGTCTCTAATCTTCGCTTTCAAGGTGATGAGTACACTTTTCTTCCGAACACAATACCACAATAAATGTGAGTCCATAATTAATCGGGTTTTTTTGCACCGCAAGTGGCAATAGACGTCAGGAAATTGTCGCCTTACCACTGCGAGCTAACTGTCCAGAGCTGCATTTGTTCACGATGTACAACACCTTGTTATCAGTGAGCGCTACTGAACTGGTGAATATGCTTCAAGGGAGAAAGTTTTGATCTAGACCGGGTTCAGTATGATGCAACGTTTTGGAACGTTCAGATAGAAATACCGTATGTAGAACAAACATCTCTGACATATAGAATGAGGAATTACCCCACCCACAATTTCTCACCGGAAAGCGTTTTTTTATATATATATATACAAAATATATTGGGTAAAGGCTGAAGTTGGGGTTGATAGTAACCGTTTAAACGCGTTTTGCCAGAGAGGACGAAGCTAATATTTGCACGCTATTTATATAGGCTATCGCAATTGTATTTTTCGTCCATGTCAAATGTAACGTTATAGGCGGAACAGAATAATACCAACTTGTAGACTTTCATTCCGGTCAAAATGTCTAAACTACAGTTGCTGAACGTGTATGTTACTGAACGACTAACAGCGGCTGTTGCAGAGATATCCGTGGCGGTCGACAGGACAGTAGTAGAGTTGTATGAAGAAATGTCCCGTTCTAAGGAGGAGAATAACCGTCTGCGAAGGCTGTTGGATTTGTTTGTTTTTAACCCGGAGATAAAGTTATACAGAGCAGGTTTGTATTGACCAGTTTTGTTTATTTTTATTTAACTAGACAAGTCAGGTAAAAACATATTCTTGTTTACAATGACAGCTACCAAACCCTGACGACGCTGGGCCAATGTTGTGCCGCCCTATGCGACTCCCAATCACGGTTGTGATACAGCCAGTTACTCTATTGGCTAGACAAGTATCTCCTTCACGGAGTTGAGTGCAGGCTAAAGTTTTTGAAATGAACCTCCGACTCTCGAGTCGCTCTACAGTCGATACTTAAAACATGTACATTATTAAACTAGGGAAGTATAAACATTCAAGCTGCACATACTGGATGGAGGCTAGTTTAAAGCGCTGGTTCAATTGTGATTGAGAGCATAAAAGGTTAAATGACTGAAAAATGGATGTCATTGTTGCAATACTTTGTGTGGGCAACATACTATCATCCTAAATTGACATGTTTAATTATTTTTCCATATCAAATTGTATATCGCGCTAATTTCCCTAATGTTGACAGTTTGTTACGACCTTACACAAACTTGCATTTTCACCCCATAAAATTCAGTGGAATTACACATCCCTTTTACTTCATATTGGTGGAGTTGGTCATCATAATGACGGAAGATACATCTAGCAATCTATCTTTGGTATTGTACAGTTGATTTTGTCACATGCTCTAGTTTGTGCAGGACGTAGACCCCGGAGTTAAAGGTGCATTGTACCGTGTAAATCGCTGTGAAATATACACTACATAAATGTAGACACCTTCGAATGATTGGATAAGCTATTTCAGTAATCCCGTCGCTGACAGGTGTATAAAATCGAGTACACAGCCACATAGACAAACATTGGCCGTAGAATGGCCTTTTCTGGAGAGCTCAGTAACTTAACGTGGCACTGTCATATAATGCAATCTTTCCAACAGTTCGTCAAATTTGGGCCCTTCTAGATCTGCTCCGGGCGTCTGTAAGTGCTGTTATTGTGAAGTGGAAGCGTCTAGGATCAACAACGGCGGTCAGCACAAGAACTCTTAGTCGGTAGCTTAATGAAATAGGTTTCTGGCCGAGCAGCCAATCCAATATCCATAGCCATTAAACAGTTATCACTGACCCTTGCTCAGCCTTACTCATCTAGAGCCCAGCGCTGAGCCTTCTTGCTAGCAAATTCACTGATCAAGTCGTTGAAGTCCAGCTTTCTAGCTAACTGACTTTAAATGGACAGCATGGCTAGACTGCTAAGCCTGTCCTGGGACATAGTGGACCTCAACTAGTTGATCAGTTTTAGCTTACTGAAAGCTCCCTCACCACCAGCAACAGTCACAGGCAGTGTGCATCTTACAAATTGCATTCAGGTGACCAAGAGGGGACAAGTTAGGAGGGAAAGTAGCAGCATATACAGTGTTCAGGTGTCAGGAGACCAAGAGGAGACAAGTTAAGGGGGAAAGTAGCAGCATATACAGTGTTCAGGTGTCAGGAGACCAAGAGGAGACAAGTTAGGAGGGAAAGTAGCAGCATATACAGTGTTCATGTGTCAGGAGACCAAGAGGAGACAAATTAGGAGGGGAAAGTAGCAGCATATACAGTGTTCAGGTGTCAGGAGACCAAGAGGAGACAAGTTAGGAGGGAAAGTAGCAGCATATACAGTGTTCAGGTGTCAGGAGACCAAGAGGAGACAAGTTAAGGGGGAAAGTAGCAGCATATACAGTGTTCAGGTGTCAGGAGACCAAGAGGAGACAAGTTAGGAGGGAAAGTAGCAGCATATACAGTGTTCATGTGTCAGGAGACCAAGAGGAGACAAGTTAGGAGGGAAAGTAGCAGCATATACAGTGTTCATGTGTCAGGAGACCAAGAGGAGACAAGTTAGGAGGGAAAGTAGCAGCATATACAGTGTTCATGTGTCAGGAGACCAAGAGGAGACAAATTAGGAGGGGAAAGTAGCAGCATATACAGTGTTCAGGTGTCAGGAGACCAAGAGGAGACAAGTTAGGAGGGAAAGTAGCAGCATATACAGTGTTCATGTGTCAGGAGACCAAGAGGAGACAAGTTGAGGGGGAAAGTAGCAGCATATACAGTGTTCAGGAGACCAAGAGGAGACAAGTTAGGAGGGAAAGTAGCAGCATATACAGTGTTCAGGTGTCAGGAGACCAAGAGGAGACAAGTTAGGAGGGAAAGTAAGCAGCATATACAGTGTTCATGTGTCAGGAGACCAAGAGGAGACAAGTTAGGAGGGAAAGAGTCAGCATATACAGTGTTCAGGAGACAAGTTAGGAGGGGAGAGTGTCAGCATATACAGTGTTCAGGTGTCTTACTTCATGTTGAAACTCAGGTGTAAGATCTCTGGAATACTTCATGATCAGTGGTTGGCACACAGAAGGGACTTTATCCTCACTAATCTGCCCAACTTTCAGAACAACAGAAAATTATTCTACAATTTTTTTGTAGTGGTGTGGAACCTAGTGTCCAAGTCACTTATGATGTCGTCCATAGCAGTAAAAAAAAAAACACTGTTCTGAAACACCGTTGCTACACTGTCCTGAGCTGTCTCCTCTTGAGAGTTCTCATCATGGAATCTCTTCCGTTTCCTCTGGTGGCTGTATTCCTTGCTGAATTGAGGTGCAGCATCCATTTATGTTGCAATCAGTGTTGCCTCAGACAGGAGAGACTCTCATTCATCTCTTCCTTTAAGACTCTGATATTGGCTGCCTTCTGTGTCAAGTGAGATTTTTCCTGACTGGAGAATCACATTCCTGTCGTCAATGCATTGCAGTATCTGCAATTATGCCAACTGACATGTCATTCAACACAATGCTGCTCACCTCCTTCAGTTGGGAGTAGGGCTGGTTCAGGGGTATGGGGATGGGGAGACGGGGCTAGTTGATGGGGAGACGGGGCTGGTTGATGGGGAGATAGGGCTGCTGAGCCTGAAGCTGCATCTGTTGGGTCTGGCACCAGGCAGGGGATGGTTTCCTAAAAGTTTGCCTGCATTGATTAAATGTCAGCTACAGGAGGAGTGAAATGTAAACACTCAGAATTTTCTGTGAAGATATTAACTAACTAATGTTAGGGGAGCAAAAGTAGCCTATTTCACTATGGACTAAGCTAACAGGTTAATTTCCACCACTCACGGACTACACCCACCTTCCTTTGTGAAAAGTTGGGTGACACACTTTTACCCTTAATTTTCTCTCCTCTTTCTTTTCGTTTTTGGAAGCCAGAGTTTTCTTTAGGAAGCTGAGACAATAATGCTCCACCGGCACTCCTCACTCGTCGCAATTCACTGCTGGCAAGTGCAGTTCGCGCCTGGTTTGGGGGCAGGACCGAACCATTCATGCGTTCTTCACAAAGACAAATCTGCCGATTCTTTCCGAATGCACTGTAGTAAAAGACAGAACCCCACCCAGCCCCACAACCGACAATTTCCTTCGTATCAACTGACAGCAACTCTCTATGTAGTCAGAGGTACACTCCGCCCACCTTCGTCTCCGCTCAACTACGTTGATGTGACGTACATCGTGGAGTTGAGTTTTACTTGGCTACTGTATTAGCTGAATTTAAAAACATCAGAAAGATAGCAAGTTAATGTTGGAAATGTAACAGTATAACTTCCGTCCCTCTCCTCGCCCCGAACTCTCTGCATACAAACAACAGTCATCCTCGAAGCATCGTTACTCATCGCTCCATTAAAACCGCAGCCCTTGCAGAGCAAGGGGAACAACTACTTCAAGGTCTCAGAGCTAGTGACGTCGCCAATTGAAACACTATTAGCGTGCACTACCGCTAACTAGCTAGCCATTTCACTTCGGTTTCACAAAGAGAATTGTTCATGACTGCAATTGTATTGTTGAATCATTTAGCTAGCGGTTCAATCGGTGACGCCACTCTGAAACCTTGAAGTAGTTGTTCCCCTTGCCCTGCAAGGGCTGCGGTTTTAATGGAGCGATGGGTAAACGATGCTTCAAGGGTGGCTGTTGTCTGTATGCAGAGAGTCCCTGGTTCGAGCCCAGGCAGGGGCGAGGAGAGGGACAGAAACTAGACGTTACACGGTTCTAAATCCAGTAAAACAGAAATGATAAATTAGCAAGTTAACTTTAGCTTTTTCTACATATTTCAATTACATGTTTCAGAGACCAGAGAAAATAACTTCGCATTCAGTTTTAGATTGAAATCCTCTATTGAATTATTAACAACTTTATATGTCCTATTGTTTCTCTATCAGATCCCCAGCAGCTCACTTTCCTCAAATCTGAAGAGGAGGTTCCCACTGAGCAGCAGGACTGTGAGCAGGAGTGGCGAGTCAGGCTGATTCATGAGGGCCCAGAGCCCAGACTGATTAAAGAGGAACTGCTTACCAGTCAGGAGGAAGATCAGCTTCTAGGGCTCTTGGATACCAAAGACTCCATATTCACTTCTCCCTGTGTGGAAAGTGACTGTGATCAGGAGAACCCATCTCAGCCCTCACATCTTCACCAAACCCAAACAGTTGAGGACAGAGAGAGGGACACTCTACTCACCAACACATCTATAGAGATCAAACTAGAACCTGATGTAGAGGACTACAGAGTATCAGAACCAGCCAGTGACTCTCAGCCCCTCTCTGCAGTAACTCCAGACTGTTCTGCAGCTCAGGGTGAAAACAGGAAAAGTGATGATGAGGTGGAGAGTAGAGGACAACAATCAGGGTTTAAGACACTCAAATCAAAGGGAAAACAGACAAAGAAAGGAGAAAGGTTCCATACCAGAACTGGAGGCAGGAGGGGTAAATCCAAGGTGTGTAGGAAGACTTTTGTGTCAAATGTTTTCTTTTATTTAATATGTATGGAAAACGCACACAAAGATGATATAATGCCAGTGTGGAAAATACTTCAGAATGTACAGGGTTTCCCCTATATTCACTTAGCAGAGTTAGTTCTGTGGTGGATATATTAGTGTGGCATATCTTAGTTCTGTGGCATATCTTAGTTCTGTGGCATATCTTAGTTCTGTGGCATATCTTAGTTCTGTGGCATATCTTAGTTCTGTGGCATATCTTAGTTCTGTGGCATATCTTAGTTCTGTGGCATATCTTAGTTCTGTGGCATATCTTAGTTCTGCCGAGACGCTCTTTTAAGTTACTATGTATATTTGCTGAATTTAGTTTTTTGGGGGGTAAATGCAGATGCCAACCCCATGCTTCAGCCTATTTATTAAAAGCAGCTATGCTGCATCTGTTGGTCTACGTGTTATAAGTCTTTGACAGGGAAAACATTTTAATATGGTGTTCACAATTTAGTCTGAATTCATTTTGAAGTAGAATGTCCTTTTTTAAAGAATCACCAGGAGTGACCCAGGGGCAGATCCTCGATTAAAAAGGGGTTTAGGTGGTGGGTGGGTCAATGGACGGGTCGACACGGCTGAATCCTATACGTTCTGACATGGAGCTGAGAGAAAATGCTGCAGTTTTAAAGCAAATGTCCTGCAATCCTATACGTTCTGACATGGAGCTGAGAGAAAATGCTGCAGTTTTAAAGCAAATGTCCTGTAATTCTATGCATTTTGCCATGGATAAGTTTACGGTGTTTCTCCATCACTTATAGATAGATATATATATATATAGATGTATAGATAGATATATATAATGACCTGCCCAAGCCTTATATATACAGAAAACACCCTGCAGTGTGATTCCCATGTGATTCCCATGTGTGCAGAAGTGTACCATCCGTATGTGTGGGGAGTGTGAGCCATGCAGGAGGACTGAGGAATGTGCTCAGTGTGATTTCTGTAAAGACATGAAGAAGTTTGGAGGATCCAATAAGATCAGACAGAAGTGCAGACTCAGGCAGTGTGACGTCCGCGCTCCGGGTAAGTCCATTCCACCCGCTCAGGGTGAGTCCATTCCATGCTCCGGGTGAGTCCATTCCATGCTCCGGGTGAGTCCATTCCATGCTCCGGGTGAGTCCATTCCATGCTCCGGGTAAGTCCATTCCATGCTCCGGGTGAGTCCATTCCATGCTCCGGGTGAGTCCATTCCATGCTCCGGGTGAGTCCATTCCATGCTCCGGGTGAGTCCATTCCATGCTCCGGGTGAGTCCATTCCATGCTCCAGGTGAGTCCATTCCACCCGCTCAGGGTGAGTCCATTCCACCCGCTCAGGGTGAGTCCATTCCACCCGCTCAGGGTGAGTCCATTCCACCCGCTCAGGGTGAGTCCATTCCACCCGCTCAGGGTGAGTCCATTCCACCCGCTCAGGGTGAGTCCATTCCACCCCCTCAGGGTGAGTCCATTCCACCCGCTCAGGGTGAGTCCATTCCATGCTCCGGGTAAGTCCATTCCATGCTCCGGGTAAGTCCATTCCATGCTCCGGGTAAGTCCATTCCACCCGCTCAGGGTGAGTCCATTCCACCCGCTCAGGGTGAGTCCATTCCACCCGCTCAGGGTGAGTCCATTCCACCCGCTCAGGGTGAGTCCATTCCACCCGCTCAGGGTGAGTCCATTCCATGCTCCGGGTGAGTCCATTCCATGCTCAGTTGACTCCATTTACATTTCGCAGACGCTCTTATCCAGAGTGGCTTACAGGGCAATTAGGGTGAAATGCATTGCTCAAGGGCACATCGACAGATTGAATCCCAGAGCCGACTAGGTGAACAAACTAGCCATCTTTCGGTTACTGGCCCAATGCTCTGAACCGCTTGGCTACCTGAGTCCATAGAGAAAGGGCGCATTTGGACCATAGTTAGGTGCTGCCCATGCTAAAACTAAGCAACCACCAAATCTCACCAAAAGGAGGGGGTGCCTTTATTAATTTACAATATTGAAGCATCTGACCTTAACCCAACACCTAGTGACCTCATCAAGAGGATCTGTTTTATCTATGCATAGTCACTTCACCCCTTGATCTCAACTAACCTGTACCCAGCACACTGACTCGGTAAAGGTACCTCCTGTATATAGCCTCGTTATTGTTATGTTACTTTTTTTTCTCAAGTTTATTTGGTAAATATTTCCTTAACTGTTCTTGAACTGCACTGTTGGTTAAGGGCTTGTAAGTAAGCATTTCATGGTAAGGTCTACACCTGTTGTATTCTGCACGTGTGACAAATAGTTTGATTTGATCACTTTACGTAATTGCTAAGATGTTGGGTTGACAGTCGCTGGACCCTGGTTCGAGTCTGACGTGGCTTCAGTATATTTGATGCATGATGTTCTCTCTCTGTGTCTGTGCGTGTAGAAATGCTGCGTGTGAAGGATGAGGAGGTTGACCTGTCTGGCTTGGGGAGCCTGAGGAGAGGAGGACATCGGTCTGATGACTACAGTGAGAATAAGATGGAATGTGATGAAGCTGCTCGCCCGTCACTATAAAAATGCACTGAACCAACATGCATGGTTGTTGATGACACTCTGATGTTTAGATGAACAGAATGAAATGGTCTCTATAATGCACAGCGCTTTAACTCAGACAGCTGTTTGTAGCTGCTGGAAAAGTATTTCAAAGCCTAAACTTAACTCAGGATGGAACTTTCCAGTGCTACTGTTTTTGTCATGTAATATTTTTATTAAAACAAAATCAGACAACCACATAGTAGAATAGTTGATCTATTTATCTAGTCTGCTTGTTGTGTGTTCTATGTGAGAGAAATATTCCTCTGGAGGTGCATTCAAGTTGTGGGAGCCATAGGACGGAAACAAGTTCTCTGACAAGCAGTCAATGCACAGCAATTCTTAATGTTATCTCGCAAAAACACTTTTAAAAGCAGTTTTGTCCCTTAAAGAAATGAGGGGGAACCCAGTTTTACATTGCTACCACGTTTATTTCTCTACTCCTTCAATTGTGTGTGGCATCGTTAAACAAATGCAGTTTCAAGCATGGTTTAGGTGCAACACAGCTCTCAACACAGCAAATCAATTCATTAATCCTACAATGTGATTTTCTGGATTTTTTTTCTCATTTTGTCTGTCATAGTTGAAGTGTACCTATGATAAATTACAGGCCTCATCTTTTTAAGTGGGAGAACTTGCACATCTGGTGGCTGATTAAATACTTTTTTGCCCCACTGTATTACTGCCATTTGATTTAACGATCTCCTGTGGTATCTATTTGCGGCCGTGGCACAGTGATCAAGGGTTCCTTTGACCCTGTGCAGCATCAAACAGCCATCAAGGTCAAACATCAAGAGCTGAGTGACGTGACAAGGAGAAAGTACAACCTTCTCCATAACATGAAGGTCGGCATTGTTTGTGGTGCAAAAAAAAAAAAAAAAAATCGCTGTTAATGCCGCAATCTTCTATTGCTATATATTTATTTGGAATTTTAAAATGAATTATGTACCTATAGACTCTTGTAGAATATAGCTTACAAATGCTTCAGCCATGAACTGAAACTAATGTGGATGTTATGGATGGTCATCCCACAAGCAGCAACACATTACACCACATGTAAATTACATGAGGTAGGTTTCCATGGCCACAGATTTCCATGCAAATATTCTAGTTTGCATAAAGAAAACATGTGCATTTACCCACCAGTGCCGTGGTTCCACCAAACAAGACTTGTTGCAGATTTTTAAAAATCAGTGCGTGATAAAGTAGTGCACACAATGTACTTGAACTTAAAGATGCCCTCTAGGATCTTAAGCATAACATATTGTGCAATATCACACGAAATGGATGAAAAAGTACACAATTGGATGATGTAGTACACAAAATGGGTACCAGCTTCAAAACTATTGGCTGAAATTAGTGCATTCATTCACTTTTTCCAAATTTTGTTACAGCCTTATTCTAAAATGGATTAAATGTGTGTAGATTGAGGAAAATACAATACCACATAATGACAAAGCAAAAAAAAGGATTGCAGACATTTTTGCAAATGTATTACAAATTTAAAAAACGGAAATATCCCATTTACGTAAGTATTCAGACCCTTTACTCAGTACTTTGTTTATAAGCACCTTTGGCAGCGATTACAGCCTTGAGTCTTCTTGGGTATGACCCTATAAGCTTGGCACATCTGTATTTGGGGAGTTTCTCCCATTCTTCTCTGCAGATCCTCTCAAGCTCTGTCAGGTTGGATGGGGAGCGTTGCTGCACAGCTATTTTCAGGTCTCTCCAGAGATGTTCGAGCTCTGGCTGGGCCAATCAAGGACATTCAGAGATTTGTCCCGGAGCCACTTCTGCGTTGTCTTGGGTGTGTGCTTAGGATCGTGGTCCTGTTGAAGGGTGAACCTTCTTCCCAGTCTGAGGTCATGAGCCCTCTGGAGCAGGTTGTCATCAAGGATCTCTGTACTTTTCTCCGTTTATCTTTCCCTCGATCCTGATTAGTCTCCCAGTCCCTGCCGCTGTAAAACATCCCCACAGTATGATGCTGCCACCACGCTAAGCCGTAGGGATGGTGCCAGGTTTCCTCAAGATGTGATGCTTGGCATTTGGGTCAAAGAGTTCAATCTTGGTTTCATCAGACCAGGGAATCTTGGTTTAATCAGACCAGGGAGTCTCGTTTCTCAGGCCTAAAATCATGACATCATTCAACATAACAATGCAGGTCCAAATACACTAGCTCACTTGAATAAGTAAACATACACTACATTACCAAAAGTATGTGGACACCTGATCATTGAACATCTCATTCCAAAATCCTGGGTATTAATATGGAGTTGGTTCCCCCCTGTTGCTGCTGTAACAGCCTCCACTCTTCCGAGGTTTTCCACTAATGTTGGAACATTGCTGGGACTTGCTTCCATTCAGACACAAGAGCATTAGTGAGGTCGGGCACTGATTTTGGGCAATTAGGCCTGGCTCGCAGTTGGAGTTCCAATTCATCCCAAAGGTGTTCATTGGGGGTGAGGTCAGGGCTCTGTCCAGGCCAGTAAAGTTCTTCCACAGCGATCTCGACAAACCACTTCTGTATGGACCACACTTTGTGCCCGGGGTCATTGTCATGCTGAAACAGGAAAGGGCCTTCCCCAACCTGTTGCCCAAGTTGGAAGCACAGAATCATCTAGAATGTCATTGGATGCTGTAGCATTAAGATTTCCCTTCACTAAGAGGCCTAGCCCGAACCATGAAAAACAGCCCCAGAACACTGTTGATGAATGCATTTGTTGTTTCGTAACTATTACACTACTATAGGATGTTACATATAGACAATCTATTTACAGCTTTGAAAAACGCCACAGTTCCCATCGTGTCTTGTGTAGTTTAGAAAATTCTAAATAGTTTTTATACCAAATTGAGTAAAACAAAAACAGATCTGTAAGGTGGAAGCAATATGGGTGAATGTGCTCCAACACCACCCTGATTTAAGGTAGTAAAATGATCCACACATTCCAAGAGGTTGGCCTTATTTCTTTATTTCAACAGACATGGAGTCAGAGCCTTGCAGCATACCAGACAGAGCTTCAATAAAACAAAGGCAAGAGTACAAAACTAAAACTGCTCAGAAAATACTTACCTAGGCCATTCCTGGTTTGAGTGATAAAAATCAATCATTGCATGGGGAGAGGAGCAGCGAAGGGTGAAAGAAAAACAGGGCCATTCCAATGGGGTAGTACTGAAACTCTCACTTTATCCACAAGGTTTGGTCTTAACAAGCATAGTGCGTGACATCGAACAAGAGGACAAAGCCATCGAGAATATTTTTTGTTTTCTTACATTGACACATGACAAAATCCTTCAAAGTTGGCATTTGGGTGGTGGGGGAAGGAAGTGGTTATGATCTTCCTCTCTGAAATCTGATTATGAAACTCTTACTCAAATCCTGGCAGAGTTATTACCAAGAGCAGCTGCAAACTAAAGACAATGTTTTAACATGTTTAAGCCGATTCAATGTTTTCAGTTCAAGACGAGTGACTAGATCTTCAACACAGTCCCTTTGTACTCTTATATAACATCAACCTCTTATTACATATTCAATTATTACATAGAGGCTTGGGACTGGCTCTCAAACCTCAAGGCCCTAATGAGTCCCATATACACACACAGAAGGGAAGTGAAAAAGCCAAGGGGGGTCTCTTCTAGGCGCTGTATGGAGGGAGGGAGGGATGGATGGAGAAGGGGTGTTCCTCCTCTCGTACCCAGTGTGGATGCTGTGGTTTGGGGGAAGAGTCTCAGGTGAAGGGCAGAGTGGTTCTGGCTCAGTCTGGCTCAGGGAAACCAACATGGATGGGATATGATGACGAGGGAGGTGAATGGCAGGGAGGGGGTAGAGGGAGACACACCTGCAGGCTCTACAACAGACAAGAGTCCAAGTCACAGGGGAGGGAGGAAGGGATGAAGGGGGCTAAAGGGGAGCAGATAGGCGCTAGGCTTTGGGCAGGAGGGGCAGAGTGGTGGGTTAGGGGTGATTGGGGGTCAGAGTTCAAGCCCAGATGCTTCTGCTGCTCTGGAGGGACTGGAGATAAGAGGTCTGGGGTTTAGAGGTCAGGGTGGGGGCGACGTGCATCGATTGATGGGACGTCAGGTTCAGGGGGGTCGCGTCCCATAAAGCACCATGTTCCTTTTTGTAGTGCACTACCTATGTCTCGGGCCTCGGTCATAGGCAGTGTACTATATAGAGAATAGGGTGCCATTTGGGACACAACCTGGGTCTGGGACTTCAGGCGCTCTCACTGCTCTCGTTGGGCTGCAGTTTGACCAGGTGGTCTGGCTTGCTGCCGCTGGCGTGACGCTCCCACATCTGCAGGTAGAGCTTCTCCAGATCCATCGTGTACTGCTTGGTGTTGAACAGAGGGCTGCAGATACGCTGCTTCCACACACGGGACCGGATCATCTTCAGACTGGGGGGGAGAACCGGGTCAGTTACAGCAATGGAGAGAAGAGAGGGAGGCAGATTGAGAGTGAGAGAAGAGAGGGAGGCAGATTGAGAGTGAGAAGAGAGGGAGGCAGATTGAGAGTGAGAGAAGAGAGGGAGGCAGATTGAGAGTGAGAGAAGAGAGGGAGGCAGATTGAGAGTGAGAAGAGAGGGAGGCAGATTGAGAGTGAGAAGAGAGGGAGGCAGATTGAGAGTGAGAAGAGAGTGAGGCAGATTGAGAGTGAGAGAAGAGAGTGAGGCAGATTGAGTGTGAGAAGAGAGTGAGGCAGATTGAGTGTGAGACGAGAGGGAGGCAGATTGAGAGTGAGACGAGAGGGAGGCAGATTGAGTGTGAGAAGAGAGTGAGGCAGATTGAGTGTGAGAAGAGAGTGAGGCAGATTGAGTGTGAGAAGAGAGGGAGGCAGATTGAGAGTGAGAAGAGAGGGAGGCAGATTGAGAGTGAGAGAAGAGAGGGAGGCAGATTGAGAGTGAGAAGAGAGGGAGGAGGATTGAGAGACAGAACTAGCTGGAGTGTGTGTGTTGGTCAGAGGTCCTTACTATTCCATATCACAACCCAGTTTGACAGCCACGTCCTCATATTCCTGTCTGGTGTGGGCGATGAGCTCAGGACAGCCCAGACACTGTAGCTGAGAGGCTGCCACGCGCGACGCCAGGGTCTCACCTGTACGGGCACACGGCACATTTTAAACACCGACCTGTCGTTCACCCACCACCGTTACAACAGCACACAGAACCTGTCACCCACCACCGTTACAACAGCACACAGAACCGTTCACCCACCACCGTTACAACAGCACACAGAACCGTTCACCCACCACCGTTACAACAGCACACAGAACCGTTCACCCACCACCGTTACAACAGCACACAGAACCGTTCACCCACCACCGTTACAACAGCACACAGAACCGTTCACCCACCACCGTTACAACAGCACACAGAACCGTTCACCCACCACCGTTACAACAGCGCACACAACCGTTCACCCCAAATATCTCTCCTTTCTCTGTAGTGTGTATTTGTTCCCATCACAGATTAGAAAGGAAATGACGGACTCCCTCCAGCTCATATCAACACCAATCCAACTCTTTGATTTGTGGAGGCTAGTGAACGAGTGCAAAGCTCCGCCTCACCTGGCATGGTAACCATGGGAGTCCCGGCCCAGAGGACGTCCATGCCGGTGGTGTGTCCGTTACAGAGGGGCGTGTCCAGACACACGTCGGCCAGCTGGCCCCGTCTCACGTGCTCCTCCTTGGGCGCCACGGGAGAGAAGATGATGCGGGAGCCGGGCAGGCCGAAGTTCTGGGCGTACTGCTGGATGTTGGGCTCGCCCACCGCAGGGAAACGCAGCAACCACAGAACACTGTTGGGAACACGCTTCAGGATCTACAGGAGAGATGGAGACGAGGTCAGTAAGAGGTGCTGTGTCTGAAACAGAACACTGTTGGGAACACGCTTCAGGATCTACAGGAGAGACCGGAGACGAGGTCAGTAAGAGGTGCTGTGTCTGAAACAGAACACTGTTGGGAACACGCTTCAGGATCTACAGGAGATACCGGAGACGAGGTCAGTAAGAGGTGCTGTGTCTGAAACAGAACACTGTTGGGAACACGCTTCAGGATCTACAGGAGAGACCGGAGACAAGGTCAGTAAGAGGTGCTGTGTGTCTGAAATGGCACTACTGTTGACCAGAGCCCCTATATAGTGTACTACTGTTGACCAGAGCCCCTATATAGTGTACTACTGTTGACCAGAGCCCCTATATAGTGTACTACTGTTGACCAGAGCCCCTATATAGTGTACTACCGTTGACCAGAGCCCCTATATAGTGTACTACCGTTGACCAGAGCCCCTATATAGTGTACTACTGTTGACCAGAGCCCCTATATAGTGTACTACTGTTGACCAGAGCCCCTATATAGTGTACTACTGTTGACCAGAGCCCCTATATAGTGTACTACTGTTGACCAGAGCCCCTATATAGTGTACTACTGTTGACCAGAGCCCCTATATAGTGTACTACTGTTGACCAGAGCCCCTATATAGTGTACTACTGTTGACCAGAGCCCCTATATAGTGTACTCCTGTTGACCAGAGCATAGGGCCTGGTCAAAGCTAATAGACTATCACATAGGGACTAAGATGCCATTTCACCCGGAGAGTCAGGGACAAGAGGAATTCCTGAAGAAACATGAAGAACTCAGACAACAGGATGATTGGAACAGTGTTTTCTAGCTTGATGCTTACATTGGCCCACATCTGCAGGGTGGGAGGGTCGATCTTGTAGAGCTGGTTGAAGTTGCAGTAGACGATGGAGTCTTCAGGCAGGCCGTACTGGGAGCGGGTTGTCACCACGATGGTACGAGGCACCTCTTCTCCTGTAGCCGCCTTGTTGTTGATCTGAGATGGAGGACAAGGCGGTGGTTACGATGGAAAGATTTATGACCAGAGAGAAACGAGGGGGGCAGAGAGAGGGTCAGAGGAGAGACCAGTGCGTAGTGACAGTGTTTCCCTTACACCCCTGTTCGGTCTCAGAGCTGAGAAAACAGACAACAGTAATGGAACCATTTCCCCAGGTGTCCTAACCCAAAAGTAGACATGCAAGTGACCCAATGTCTTTCTCTAGTACTACCCTGTGTGTGTGTCATACCTGGAGGGATACAGACCCTGATACTACAACCACCTCCAATGGAAGTATCTGAAAACACACAGTATACAGGAGATGTAACACTACACTCTAGTCATGTCATATGG
Organism: Oncorhynchus nerka; assembly: GCF_034236695.1. NCBI lineage: Eukaryota > Metazoa > Chordata > Actinopteri > Salmoniformes > Salmonidae > Oncorhynchus > Oncorhynchus nerka. Next base: position 79,807,825 of record NC_088401.1, on the reverse strand, counting down.
CTGGGTTCAAAGGTCAACCACAAAGGTGCTTCATCCAACCAACAAAATAAGCTGATATTCATTCTTATCCAGTACCTGTGTGGTGGTGTCAGTGCCCCCCCCCCCCTCCCTCCAGTACCTGTGTGGTGGTGTCAGTGCGTGTCCCCCCCCCACCCTCCAGTACCTGTGTGGTGGTGTCAGTGCGTGTCCCCCAGTAGCCGTGTGGTGGTGTCAGTGCGTGTGCCCCCCTCCAGTAGCGGTGTAGTGGCCAGTCCCCCCCAGTACCTGTGTAGTGGCCAGTCCCCCCCCAGTACCTGTGTAGTGGCCAGTCCCCCCCAGTACCTGTGTGGTGGCCAGTCCCCCCCAGTACCTGTGTGGTGGCCAGTCCCCCCAGTACCTGTGTGGTGGCCAGTCCCCCCCCCCCACAGTACCTGTGTGGTGGCCAGTCCCCCCCCCCCAGTACCTGTGTAGTGGCCAGTCCCCCCCAGTACCTGTGTAGTGGCCAGTCCCCCCCAGTACCTGTGTAGTGGCCAGTCCCCCCCCAGTACCTGTGTAGTGGCCAGTCCCCCCTCTCCAGTACCTGTGTAGTGGCCAGTCCTCCCCCCAGTACCTGTGTAGTGGCCAGTCCTCCCCCCCCCAGTACCTGTGTAGTGGCCAGTCCCCCCCAGTACCTGTGTAGTGGCCAGTCCCCCCCCCAGTACCTGTGTAGTGGCCAGTCCCCCCCCCAGTACCTGTGTAGTGGCCAGTCCCCCCCCCAGTACCTGTGTAGTGGCCAGTCCCCCCCCCAGTACCTGTGTAGTGGCCAGTCCCCCCCTCCAGTACCTGTGTAGTGGCCAGTCCTCCCCCCAGTACCTGTGTAGTGGCCAGTCCCCCCCCCAGTACCTGTGTAGTGGCCAGTCCCCCCCCAGTACCTGTGTAGTGGCCAGTCCCCCCTCTCCAGTACCTGTGTAGTGGCCAGTCCCCCCCCCAGTACCTGTGTAGTGGCCAGTCCCCCCCAGTACCTGTGTAGTGGCCAGTCCCCCCCCAGTACCTGTGTAGTGGCCAGTCCCCCCTCTCCAGTACCTGTGTAGTGGCCAGTCCCCCCCCCAGTACCTGTGTAGTGGCCAGTCCCCCAGTACCTGTGTAGTGGCCAGTCCCCCCCCCAGTACCTGTGTAGTGGCCAGTCCCCCCCAGTACCTGTGTAGTGGCCAGTCCCCCCCTCCAGTACCTGTGTAGTGGCCAGTCCCCCCTCTCCAGTACCTGTGTAGTGGCCAGTCCCCCTCTCCAGTACCTGTGTAGTGGCCAGTCCCCCTCTCCAGTACCTGTGTAGTGGCCAGTCCCCCCCCCCAGTACCTGTGTAGTGGCCAGTCCCCCCTCTCCAGTACCTGTGTAGTGGCCAGTCCCCCCCCAGTACCTGTGTAGTGGCCAGTCCCCCCTCTCCAGTACCTGTGTAGTGGCCAGCCCCCCCCAGTACCTGTGTAGTGGCCAGCCCCCCCCAGTGTAGTGGCCAGTCCCCCCCCCCTCTCCAGTACCTGTGTAGTGGCCAGTCCCCCCCCCCAGTACCTGTGTAGTGGCCAGTCCGTTGCTGACAGTGAATCCGTTGATGGTGACCTGAATCTGTCCCTGGTTGATCATGTTGATGATGGCCTCAGCTGCTGTGTTCATGGGGATGACAGGCATGGACAGAGCCCCGTTGGTTTCTGCTACTCCACTGTCCCCACTGGCACACCTCATCTGGAGAGGAGACCACAAAAAGGAAGGAAGGAAGGAGTGATTTACAAAGCATTTTCAGGAGGATAAAAGGGGGCAAAAAAAATAAAAATAAATATAACTCTTCACAGTTCAAATTGAAGAACAGGAACAGACAATGGGGCTCTCCAATAGTTGGTGGGTCCTAGTCAAATGGAAATATGGTCAAAGAACATTCCCACAGTCCCACCTTGACGTCAGACAGGCTGTCTAGGAAGGATTAGGGCTATTCACCATCTCACCTTGACGTCAGACAGGCTGTCTAGGAAGGATTAGGGCTATTCACCATCTCACCTTGACGTCAGACAGGCTGTCTAGGAAGGATTAGGGCTATTCACCATCTCACCTTGACGTCAGACAGGCTGTCTAGGAAGGATTAGGGCTATTCACCATCTCACCTTGACGTCAGACAGGCTGTCTATGAAGGATTAGGGCTATTCACCATCTCACCTTGACGTCAGACAGGCTGTCTAGGAAGGATTAGGGCTATTCACCATCTCACCTTGACGTCAGGCAGGCTGTCCAGGAAGGATTAGGGCTATTCACCATCTCACCTTGACCACCTTGACATCAGGCAGGCTGTCCAGGAAGGGTTATGGCTATTCACCATCTCACCTTGACCACCTTGACGTCAGGCAGGCTGTCCAGGAAGGCCTTGAGGTCGATGCCATTCAGAACGATGCGGTTGTCAAAGATGTGGCCGTTTGACTTGAAGTCAATCACCGCCTTTTTCTGTTGAAGAAAACACCACAAGATTACTGGAGGTGAAGAGGTGAACTACATGTCAAGTGTTGTTACAAGAAACCAAGTCAGGGTTGTAGATCTAAAAAGCAGACATTTTCATTCATCAAAGCTGGTCTTTTTTCTTTCAGATCAAGGCATTTAAAAAAATACATACATACATTCTCCAGGGTCTCATTTTCAAGACTGCCCTGGAAACAATTCATCAACAGGATCGGTCTCAAAACACCATCAATTTACTTTTTCACATCTCAAAAAATCTAATTCAAAAGAGGCATAACATTTCACATCAATCAAAACAAGTGCAATTCTCCACCACATTCCTCATTAAAGTCCCGAACTGACTCTTTCGAGACCAGACCGTCAAGACCCAGTGGCCTGCAGGTCATTCCATGCGCAAGGGTGACAATAACGAAACAATCTTCCCAGACTCTGAGACCAGAGGAACCTCTAGAACCAGCAAGTCTTGAGTGTAAGAATATTTTAAGATTAGTCCTCTGCGTTGAGTATTGAGGTTTAATTAGGGAATTTAACGATCAATGGAAATAGTTGTTTTTCAGTTCAACATCTAGTTAGAATCTGTGTAAGTTAGAATCATGAGTGTCACCACAGAGTGTGTAGCCCAAACTATTGGACTGCAGGGTAGCCTAGTGGTTAGAGCGTTGGACTAGTAAACGGAAGGTTGCAAGTTCAAACCCCCGAGCTGACAAGGTCGTTCTGCCCCTGAACAGGCAGTTAACCCACTGTTCCTAGGCAGTCATTGAAAATAATAATTTGTTCTTAACTGACTTGCCTGGTTAAATAAAGGTCAAAATAAAAAATTCAGACGCCTTTGGGATGTCTCAGTCCCCCCCCCAGTACAAACACCGGTCTAGCTCGTTCACCTTCCATCACCGATATGGAAGTGCGAAACAGGCGGATGTGGTGAGACGCATCCAATGCAAAAAAAACACAAAAAAACCGACCTTAGAAATATTTCGCAAATAAGATTTCCGCTCAAAACATTCAAAACGCAAAATTAAACACATAAAACTGATCCATTACAGCAGAACAAGAAGCTTGCAATTTCAACCAATCACTGTACATTAGCCGCACAATATGGTTCAATCAAGCCACACGTCAACAAACCATTGTTTACTGGATAAACAGGAATCTCACCTTGAGGTGGGGGAACATGTTAGCGTGGTCTCCGATGAAGAAGGTGTGTGGCATGTAGGCTAGTTTCTCAGAGTACTGCTCTGCCACCTCGAAGGGGGACGTCTCCTTGTCTGACACAATGTAGTCCATGAAGGGAGCTCCGCTGGTTCCCGGGTAGCCCAGCCACATACACTGAGAAGGGGAGAGAGAGCAGTTGGCAGTGTGAGCTTTATTTGGACATTCATTTTACTCCGGCACTGGTGTAGTGGTGAGGAGCGTACACTATTTATGAGGTCATCATTTCTCAATCAAAGACGGTACCGACAGATGTAGCCTATTGAATATCCCTGTAGAATAGACCTCTGGACCAATCATTCACATCCCTGTAGAATAGACCTCTGGACCAATCATTCACATCCCTGTAGAATAGACCTCTGGACCAATCATTCACATCCCTGTAGAATAGACCTCTGGACCAATCATTCACATCCCTGTAGAATAGACCTCTGGACCAATCATTCACATCCCTGTAGAATAGACCTCTGGACCAATCATTCACATCCCTGTAGAATAGACCTCTGGACCAATCATTCACATCCCTGTAGAATAGACCTCTGACCAATCATTCACATCCCTGTAGAATAGACCTCTGACCAAACATTCACATCCCTGTAGAATAGACCTCTGACCAATCATTCACATCCCTGTAGAATAGACCTCTGACCAATCATTCACATCCCTGTAGAATAGACCTCTGACCAAACATTCACATCCCTGTAGAATAGACCTCTGACCAAACATTCACATCCCTGTAGAATAGACCTCTGACCAATCATTCACATCCCTGTAGAATAGACCTCTGACCAATCATTCACATCCCTGTAGAATAGACCTCTGGACCAAACATTCACATCCCTGTAGAATAGACCTCTGACCAATCATTCACATCCCTGTAGAATAGACCTCCTGACCAATCATTCACATCCCTGTAGAATAGACCTCTGACCAATCATTCACATCCCTGTAGAATAGACCTCTGACCAAACATTCACATCCCTGTAGAATAGACCTCTGACCAATCATTCACATCCCTGTAGAATAGACCTCTGACCAATCATTCACATCCCTGTAGAATAGACCTCTGGACCAAACATTCACATCCCTGTAGAATAGACCTCTGACCAATCATTCACATCCCTGTAGAATAGACCTCCTGACCAATCATTCACATCCCTGTAGAATAGACCTCTGACCAATCATTCACATCCCTGTAGAATAGACCTCCTGACCAATCATTCACATCCCTGTAGAATAGACCTCTGACCAATCATTCACATCCCTGTAGAATAGACCTCTGACCAATCATTCACACCCCTGTAGAATAGACCTCCACCCAGACAGTGTGTTGAAGGCATAACAGCACCTCTTCAACCTCAGGAGGCCGAAGAAATCTGACTTGGTCCCTAAGACGTCTCACAAACTTTCAGATGCACAATTGAGAGCATCCTGTCGGGACTGTATCCCCGCCTGGTACATGACCAATACCATGTGATAAATGTGTATGTGACCAATACCATGTGATAGGATTTTTTTGTTGTCTAAGGAACAGTTCATATATATATATATATATATTTTTTTAAATAGCCTCAAAACACCAAATTAGGCATACCTATTTTCCAAATAGGCCACCATCACTGTCAATCAGGAATGGTCCTTCATCACATTCTAACTGCATATCTGCCAATCATTTGATCTCAATCACTTTCATGGGGATATGCAGTTAGATGTTGTTGAATTACTGTTTCATGAGCAAATTAAAGCAGATGGTGTTAACTATTACACTTATAGGCCTATTTTGTTTCAAAGCATACAGTGTACAAAACATTACGAACGCCTCCATGACAGACTGACCAGGTGAAAGCTATGATCCCTTAATGATGTTACTTGTTAAATCCACTTGGGTGTAGATTAAGGCAGGGAGACATGTTAAAGAAGGACTTTTAAGCCTTGAGATAATTGAGACCTTGATTGTGTGTGTGTGACATTCAGAGGGTGAAGGGGCAAGACAAAAGATTTAAGTTCCTTTGAACGGGGTATGGTAGTAGGTGCCAAGCGTACCGGTTTGTGTCAAGAACTGCAACGCTGCTGGGTATTCCACGCTCAACAGTTTCCTGTGTGTGTCAAGAATGGTCCGAGCCCCAAAGGACATCCAGCCAACTTGACAACTGTGGGAAGCATTGCAGTCAACATGGACCAGTATACCTGTGGATGCTTGACACCTTGCAGAGTCAACATGGACCAGTATACCTGTGGATGCTTGACACCTTGTAGAGTCAACATGGACCAGTATACCTGTGGATGCTTGACACCTTGCAGAGTCAACATGGACCAGTATACCTGTGGATGCTTGACACCTTGTAGAGTCCATGCCCTGACAAACTGAGGCAGTTATGAGGGCAAAAGGGGGTGTAACTCAATATTAAGGAGTTCTTAATGTTTTGTACACTCAGTATATCCTGCCTACAGGAACATGACAAAGATTTTTTATAACTAATCCAAGAGAGGTTGTGGTCTGACATTTCCAACAGGAGCAAATTAATCAGTGGGCAGAACAAGCAACGAGGTGGGCAGAATCAAGCACGCGTTAGCAAGATCCTATTGGCACGTTGTAGCATATTGCTGTTAGGGAACACCTAATCTGTGAAGTGTGCATGTGCAATATCTCAATTTGCCCTGACGCTCCTAAAAAGAGAGAGGAGTGGGAGGAGATGGATTTTTGGCCTACATTCTGCAAATGTCCCATTTGAATTAAATTTGTTTTTCTCAATATGTTTTTCTGTTTCCAAATCTAGAATCTTTAAGAGTGGAGTAAGTTTTGTAGACTGTCAAAGTTTGGCAGCTGAATCTTTAAGAGTAGAGTTTGGCAGTCTACAAAACTTACTCCACTCTTAAAGATTCTAGATTTGGAAGCAGAAAAACAGAGAAAAACACATTTAATTAAAATGGGACATTTGCAGAATGTAGGCCAAAAATCCATCTCCTCCCACTGCCGGCCACTGGGCTTCCTCATTGCCGTGTTTGTTTGGTGGTGAGTGGAAATGCCAACCGGTTGCTTCAGATGTAGACATCCAGCGAAACATCTAGCTCACTGTTCTGTGGTGCACACGGTTGAGTTTTGGCTGCGTGAGGATTGTTTGACCATTCAGCTTCGGATAAGAAATGACAGCGGTGTTTATGGCATAATAGCGTATTCCATTATATTCTGTTCCGTTGGGCTACGTAACATACAAATGAATCATTCGGTGATCTTTGCGAGACATCGATTCAGCTTTGATCTGACGTTAGGCCTACTAAACGAGCACCATCGTGAGAAGTGATCATTTTCTATTTGTAATCATCATAACAAAGCAGAGCCTGACTGGTAGATAGTTCCACCGATATTGTCGGCGGAAGACATTGGCCTTTTACCGACATCGGCTGATAATTCAACAGATAACAGATATTAAATAAATTGTCACATTGTAAGAATTCACTATTTGAAGCGTGTTTTTGACAATTGGATGGTAATTTATGAGAACGATGTGGAAAAATATCACTTTCGTTTCCACGCTGTAAAGTGCCTTCAGAAAATAATCAGACTGCTTGACCTTTTCCACATTTGGTTACAGTAAAAATGTATTAAATTGTTTCTCCCCCTTCAATCTACAAACAATACCCCATAATAGACAAAGTAAAAACAGGTTGAGATTTTAAATGATTATTCAGACCCTAGTACTTTGTTGAAGCACCTTTGGCAGCGATTACAGCCTCGAGTCTTCTTGGGTATGACGCTACAAGCTTGGCACACCTGTATTTGGAGAGTTTCTCCGATTCCTCTCCGCAGATCCTCTCAAGTTCTGTCAGGTTGGATGGGGAGCGTCTCTGCACAGCTATTTTCAGGTCTCTCCAGAGATGTTCGATCAGATTCAAGTCTGGGCTCTGGCTGGGCCACTCAAGGACATTCAGAGATTTGTCCCGGAGCCACTTCTGCGTTGTCTTGGGTGTGTGCGTATGGGTGTGATCCTTTTTGAAGGTGAACCTTTGCCCCAGTTTGAGGTCCTGCGCAGGTTTTTAATCAAGGATCTCTCTGTACTTTGCTACGTTCATCTTTCCCTCGATCCTGACTAGTCTCCCAGTCCCCGCCGCTGAAAAACATCCCCACAGCATGATGCTGCCACCACCATGCTTCACCATCGGGATGGTGCCAGGTTGCCTCCAGACGTGACGCATTCAGGCCAAAGAGTTCAATCTTGGTTTCATCAGACCAGAGAATCTTGTTTCTCATGGTCCGAGTCTTTAGGTGCCTTTTGGCAAACTCCAAGTGGGCTGTCATGTGCCTTTTACTGAGGAGTGGCTTCCGTCTGGCCCATCTACCATAAAGGCCTGATTGGTGGAGGGCTGCAGAAATTTGTTGGTACCCTTCCCCAGATCTGTGCCTTGACACAATCGTGTCTCTGAGCTCTGCGGACAATTTCTTCGACCTCATTTGCTCTGACATGCACTGTCAACTGTGGGACGTTATTTAGACAGGTGTGTGCCTTTCCAAATCATGACCAATCAATTAAATTTATCACAGGTGGACTCCAATTTCTGGAAAGATCAAGGATGATCAATGGAAACAGGATGCATCAGAGAACAATTTAGAGTCTAATGGCAAAGGGTGTAAATACTTATAGAAATAAGTGATCTGTTTTACATTAATACATTTTCTAAAATTTCTAAAAACCTGTTTTCACTGTCATTATAGGTTATTGTGTGTAGATTGCAGAAAAAAAAATCCATTGTAGAATAAGGCTGTAACTGTAACGGCTTTCTTCCGTCGAAGGAGTCGGACCAAACTGCAGCGTGGTTAGTTCGATACATGTTTATTGAATGAAATAAACACGACAAATACAAAAATAAGAAACGGAACGTGAAAACCTAGACAGCCTATCTGGTGAAATACATACACACTGAGACAGGAACAATCACCCACAAACACACAGTGAAACCCAGGCTACCTAAATATGGTTCCCAATCAGAGACAACGAGAATCACCTGACTGATTGAGAACCGCCTCAGGCAGCCAAGGCTATGCTAGACACCCCTACTCAGCCACAATCCCAATGCCTACTAAAACCCCAATACGACAACACAATAAACCCATGTCACACCCTGGCCTGACCAAATAACTAAAGAAAACACAAAATACTAAGACCAAGGCGTGACAGTAACGTAACAAAATGTGGACAAAGTTAAGGGGTCTGAATACTTTCCGAAGGCACTATCGTATTGGTAAATTGTCCCCCCCGCAAAAAAAAAATCGGAATCTGTATCAAACCCATAACACCCATATCGGTTAGGCTAAAATAATAATAAGTGATGAGCAGGACTATTAAGCGATTTGAGCGCCCTTCGAGTCAAGCGCTGAAAGGATTGAAAGGGTTCCACAGTAGAGAAGGGGGTCCGTGGCGTTTTATGAACATCAACGCAGACGCGCAGTGAATTCAGATCCTATATCACGTTGGTGGGATGACAAGATTCATGCAGTGGACCAGTTTACCTGCATACGCAATAGAAGTTGTGTTTTTTGTAAGCTAAGGACTCGGGACAGTATGGCGAGTTAAAGTGTGTTGTACACGAGACCCAAGTCCATGACACTGAGGACAGACGTTTTAGCAACCCCTGGTAGAGTTCTGTTTATGGCTGGTCTTGTCAGATTTGGGCCGCTCAAAGAGGTCAAGCCTGCGACCGACGTGCCTCTGCGCACACACATCACTCGCACCACCGCCAGACAGAAGAAACCACCATTTAACTACCTATAGGCCGTTATAGCCTACCGCCTATAGGCCGTTATAGCCTACATATGTATTGCAATGGTCATTTGATAAATTCTCATGAAATTTTGCTGGTAATTAAATATAATTTTTCAGAAATATTCTAACAGCGCCAAGCATTCTCAAATTGAAGAAAAAAAATTAAAAGGTGAGGGAGCATCACTCCCCCCACTCTACAGCAGCACTACACTACATCCCTGTCTGGTAGCCCAGCCACTAAACAGGAGACACAGGAGTATCACTTAGCACTGACTTTATGACAAACCAGTGGCCAGTCACTATCAGTCCTGTGCCTCTGGATATAAACCTCTGGATGCCTCCGCCAATATTCTAGGGGGGGTAAAATGTATAAGAAACTAACATGGCCGAATAAAGCCTGTATCTCACCTGGATGGGAGCGGGGCGCAGGGCAAACAGCTCGTTGCGGGCTCCTTTGGTATAGCCGTTCATATTGACCAGGATGTGGAGTCCATCCTGATGGATCCTGTCTGCTGCCTTACCGTTACACGGGAGCTGACAGAGGACAGACAGGAGGAGTGGACGTGGAGGGAGAGGATTTAAAAATCAGTACTCTCTCAGGTGTTGAATGTGGCTTCAGAGTGGCTCTATGTTCTACAGTATAGAGGAAAGGGCGAGGAGAAAATGAAGCTGCTTCTAAAGTACTTAGATTCAGTTCTCCATCTGCGTTAACTCACCTGTGACAGATCAGTGAAGTGATTGGCCTCGGCCACCACTTTAACCCTAAAGTTGGTGTTGTCATCTGGGCTCAGTGCATAGCAGAACACCTGGGGAGGGAAACAACCAGACATGTTATAACCATGTTACGACCAACTGTTAGAACAGATGCACGGCCAGTATAGTATGGCTGTTATATCTCAATTTAAGATTTGTTTTATTTTTTTAAATAAAATTTAAATGTACCGTTTGGCCACAAATGAATTTGTTAATCCATTATTTATTCAGTTAAGTCTCATTGAGAATAAAACATTTGTTCAAATGACAATCAAATCCGGGTGTGAAATCACTGGTTTTTGCCAATCTGCCTGACAACATCTCTAGTGGTAATGAGACAACAGTAAGAAACCGCTCACCTCAAACTTCTCCGAGCTGTGCATGCCGGGGATGGACTGCATGAGGTGGGAGGTGGGGTGGTTCCCGAAGTCAGAGCTGACATATCCTACCCTCAGACGCCCTGCGCTGGCCTTCAGGTCCTTGGGGTACTCAAAGGCCGGCTTGTGGAGCGCATTGATCTGTGGTGGTACAGGAGGGGGGGCCGTTAGACTATACCACAGCTGATAAACCATCTGTGTCCCAAATTGCACCCTATTCCCTATATAGTGCACTACTTTTAACCAAATGTAGTGCACTATGTAATGACAAGGGTGCCATCTGAGACATTAACCCAAGGCTCTCTTCCAAACAAATCTACACTAGCATCCTACTTTGAATGATTGCTAGTATGGACATTGGAACATCATGGCCTGTCAGATAATGACCTTAAACCTAGTGTAGAAAAGGCCCATGGAGTTGGTGGAATAATCCTTTAATTCATTGCCATTTACTCAGCTGGGCCAGGGGCGCTTTAATTAGGTCAGGTGGAAATGTCTGACAGATCTCAACTCCATAAAAGGAGGAAATTGCCATCGCCTGATCTCACTGCTTTCTCTTCCTTAACTCCATCTCATCCAGAAGTTCTGTGCGTCCATGAATCCACGTAAGTCCACCGACTCTTACCTTTCTACTATCTGTTGCGATGGGAGATCTGGAGATGGGCCATCAGTTATTGTTTATAGTTATTACCGCGGAGCGTGGCTTGGAGCGCACGCTTCAAACATATTGTGTAATGTGAATTGTCAATGATCACAGCCCTACGGATCCTCATAGGCAAATTATGCAATCGATATGGTTCATATGTATTGAAATTAATTATATGTACACATGAAGACAATTGAAAGAGTGAAATGAGAAACGTCATTGTTTGCTAACTGATCCGACTTTGATCATGGGGATTATAGATTGTATAACCATTCACTGTTTGTTTTCTTTCATGATAAATAGTTGTGAGCCTAAATGACTCGCGGATGATTACTATTGACTTCTTAATGAACTGGACTGTTGAATTCCCTAATTTATGTTAATAATGACTGATATGATTTGATCTATGATTATGAATTTGATTGGATACATGTTATTTGTTTCCTTTGTGATGCAGCAGACTACTCAGTAAATATACCACTTTATGGTTAAAGGACTTCCTGCCTCAGTCTCATCCATTCCTCTGTCACCTGACCCGTGACCACCTGCTCACCTTCACTGTCAGTCATCCTACCTGTCCAGCTACCCACACAGATTCCACTAATCTTTCACCTAGCTACTTTCAGGTGGTCCAACTAGACAAGACAGAGTAAAACCAGATCACTCGTCCATAACACAGTTACAACTGGCCTGAACTTGTCCTAACTAACAGCCAACTAACCACACAAACCTAACTCCCCTTAACCCATCTATGACTGAACCAACCTCTTTACCCTGCAAGCAACCCAAGGCTGCTTTTTACTGCTTATTTTTAACCAAACAAAAGACTACGGGCCTAATAAGTTTCCTTCAAATGTACCAGACGAGTAACTTCCAAGCCATCCCGTCTTACCGTTTACCCCGTTACCATGCAAGCACCCCAGCCCAACTTTCACCTGAATAGAAGGTCAATACTGTACTTGCTTTGATGAGGGCCTGTACCTTGTCCAGACAGAGGTTGCCGTGCCTCTCAGCGATGGCCTTGCGGAAGCCGTGAGAGAGGGGGTACAGCATGCTGTGGTGGGGGTGCACCGAGGGCAGACGGTTCTTATCCAACTGGTCAGCCACGATGCTCACCAGCTTCTTCATACGATCGTCATAGTCTGTCCAGTCACACACAATCTGGTGAGAGAGGAGACAGTTGTGTGAGTGTGTTTGTGAGAGAGGAGACAGTTGTGTTGAGTGTGTTTGTGAGAGATGTTTGTGAGGCAGTCAAATGTAAATCAGAGAAACGTAATACAGGAGCAGTAACTCTTGGGCCTTACTTGGCTACTCTCTGGTAATGTCTCACATCAATACATTCATTATACTCAAGTTACAGCCGAGTCTCAAATCAGGATTTGGCTTCAAGTGTATCTGCAGTAACTTGGCATAGGAGACGTGTGTGTGTGTGTGTGTGTGTGTGAGCGTGTGTACCTGCAGGCAGTGTGCCAGGTTGCAGTAGGCATCAGGGAAGTCAGGCTTCAGTTTCAGGGCAGTACGGTAAGACGCAATGGCTTCTGGGATGTTACCAGAGTCCTGGGGGGAGGGAGATTAACATATTATAATAATGGAATCATAAGACAACTTCCTTTATAAATACAAGCATTTTAATATTTTCATGAATTAAATAACTAAATTGCAGAGAATAGGTGAATTTGGCCCTGCGGAATATTAGTGACAGAAAAAAAAGAAAAGAGTAATACCAATCCCAAATCAACTTCACTGCACTTCTGTAGGTCTGATAGGAGTTTAGGATTGTGGGTTATAACAGACATGGCAGACGAAAGTCACCTTGTGTATGGAGGCCAGGTTAGAGTGAGCGTCAGCGAAGGCAGGGTTGATCTGGATGGCTCTGGTGTAACACTGTAGAGCTCCCTGGATATCCTGCATCTCCTTCAGAGTGTTGCCCATGTTGGAGTAGGCATCAGCAAACGTAGGGCTGATTCTACAGACACACAAACAATAAAGTAGGACGCCAATCAACTCCATTCAGAACCTTGAAACAAGGTCCCTAAAAGTGTATCTATGGACTGTCAAACCAACGAGATGAAAGAGAGAGCGAGACAGAGAGAGGGTGTGTGTGTGTCTGCTGACCTGATGGCCTCTTTGTAGTGCATGAGGGCCTCCTGGAGTTTCCCCTGCTGCTGCAGAACGCTGGCCAGGTTAGAGTGGGCCGCAGCAAACTCTGGAAACACCTGAAGACGCCAACCACACACACACACTTGTTATAGGGTGCCCAATCAAATACACAATTTGACCAATATGTTAATTGTGTAGATATTTCTCAATGAAAGCTTATGGTCGAAACGTCATGTCTCTATCATAATCCGTTCAAAAGTAGAGTTTTCACCCTTGCAGAATTATTTTTAATTTTAAATGCATTTTCTTTTTTTAATCTGGGAAACGGCATCAGCTAGTTTGGATTCTGTCTGGAATAAAGGCTACCTGCCAGCTCACTGTTGAACTGGTCATCCTTTTTAATCAAATCTGCAGGACATAAAATGAGGCAAGACGGTCCATATTGAGACAGGTATTTCCATATTTTAGTATACGTTTTCATATTGATGTGAAATTCCTGTTATTTTCAGTAGATTTCTCACATAAACAAGCATCTGAGGATGCGAGATGTCAATGGAGCCCTGAGCAGAAACCGATATTTGGATTAACAAAAGGCTTTCAAATTCAACTCGGCCCGTGTCATAAATGTAGTGAATTTGAAGACGACCACAAAATGTAAAATTCTCAAAAGTTGCGGTGAGAAACCTGCTCCTCTCTGTCAGAGCTAAGTGCTTATTATGAGATGTATTAAGTTGCGGTGAGAAACCTGCACCTCTCTGTCAGAGCTAAGTGCTTATTATGAGATGTATTATGTTGCGGTGAGAAACCTGCTCCTCTCTGTCAGAGCTAAGTGCTTATTATGAGATGTATTATGTTGCGGTGAGAAACCTGCTCCTCTCTGTCAGAGCTAAGTGCTTATTATGAGATGTATTATGTTGCGGTGAGAAACCTGCTCCTCTCTGTCAGAGCTAAGTGCTTATTATGAGATGTATTATGTTGCGGTGAGAAACCTGCTCCTCTCTGTCAGAGCTAAGTGCTTATTATGAGATGTATTATGTTACAAAAAAAAACTTATTGGAAATGATATTAATTACACAGTGCATTTGGAAAGTATTCAGACCCCTCATTGTTACATTACAGCCTTATTCTAAAATAGATTAAATGGTCCCCCCCTCCTCATCAATCTACACCCCATAACGACAAAGAAAACTTATTTTAGCAAATTCATTCAAAATAAAAAACAGAAATATCACATTAACATAAGTATTCAGACCCTTTACTCAGTACTTGGTTGAAGCACATTTTGGCAGCGATTACAGCCTTGAATCTTCTTGGGTATGACGCTACAAGATTGGCACACCTGTATTTGAGGAGTTTCTCCCATTCTTCTCTGCAGACCCTCTCAAGTTCTGTCAGATTGGATGGGGAGCGTTGCTGTACAACTATTTTCAGGTCTCTCCAGAGATGTTCGATCGGGGTCAAGTCCGGGCTCTGGCTGGGCCAATTAAGGACATGAGACTTGTCCCGAAGCCACGCCTGTGTTGTCTTAGCTGTGTGCTTAGGGTCTTTGTCCTGTTGGAAGGTGAACCTTCACCCCAGTCTGAGGTCCTGAGCACTCTGGAGCAGGTTTTCATCAAGGATCACTCTGTACTTCACTCCGCTCATCTTTGCCTCGATCCTGACTAGTCTCCCAGTCCCTGCCACTGGAAAACATCTCCAAGCATGATGCTGCCACCACCATGCTTCACCATCGGGATGGTGCCAGGTTGCCTCCAGACGTGACGCATTCAGGCCAAAGAGTTCAATCTTGGTTTCATCAGACCAGAGAATCTTGTTTCTCATGGTCCGAGTCTTTAGGTGCCTTTTGGCAAACTCCAAGTGGGCTGTCATGTGCCTTTTACTGAGGAGTGGCTTCCGTCTGGCCCATCTACCATAAAGGCCTGATTGGTGGAGGGCTGCAGAAATTTGTTGGTACCCTTCCCCAGATCTGTGCCTTGACACAATCCTGTCTCGGAGCTCTGTGGACAATTTCTTTGACCTCATGGCTTGGTTTTTGCTCTGACTGTCAACAGTGGGACCTGATATAGACAGGTGTGTGCCTTTCCAAATAACTGTCCAATCAATTGAATTTACCACAGGTGAACTCCAATCAAGTTGTAGAAACATCAAAGATGATCAATGGAAACAGGATGCACCTGAGCTCTATTTAGAGTTTCATAGCAAAGGATCTGAATACTTATGTAAATGTTTTATTTTATTTTTTTAAATAAACTATTTAACCTTTAACTAGGTAAGTCAGTTAAGAACAAATTCTTATTTACAATGACGGCCTACACCCGCTAAAACGCAGACGACGCTGGGCCAATTGTGCGCCGCCCAATGGGACTCCCAATCACGTCTAGTTGTGATGCAGTGTGGAATCGAACCAGTGTCTGTAGTGACACCTCTAGCACTGAGACGCAGTGCCTTAGACCGCTGCGCCACTCGGGAGCCTGTAAATAAGGTACGCGTTTTATATTTGTAATAAATGTGCAAAAATGTCTAAAAACCTGTTTTTGCTTTGTCATTATGGGATATTATGTATAGATGGATGAGGAAACATTTTAGAATAAGGCTGTTACGTAACATGTGGAAAGAGGGGTCTGAATACTTTCCGAAGGCACTATGTTCGAGAAAGACCTCGCTGAACGATTCAGAACACTAATAAATCATTTGTCTTGGTAAAATGTATTCTATAACATAATTTGTAAGTCGCTCTGGATAAGAGCGTCTGCTAAATGACTTAAATGTAAATAAGGAAGTGACATTTCATCACGAAAGCACGTTTTTCACCCACTCTGGGCAGTGAGTGGACCCCCTACAGGTTAGAATACATATAACAGGACACTGGCCAGGTTAGAGTGGACCCCCTACAGGTTAGAATACATATAACAGGACACTGGCCAGGTTAGAATACATATAACAGGACACTGGCCAGGTTAGAGTGGACCCCCTACAGGTTAGAATACATATAACAGGACACTGGCCAGGTTAGAGTGGACCCCCTACAGGTTAGAATACATATAACAGGACACTGGCCAGGTTAGAGTGGACCCCCTACAGGTTAGAATACATATAACAGGACACTGGCCAGGTTAGTATACATATAACAGGACACTGGCCAGGTTAGAGTGGACCCCCTACAGGTTAGAATACATATAACAGGACACTGGCCAGGTTAGAGTGGGCCGCTGTAAACACCTACAAAAACAAACAATTGTTCAGTCACCACCAAATCATGAAATTACACTTCCTTAAAGAGAACCCTGAGCTTAAGATTGTGGTGGGGAAAAAACAAGGGCCCGTAAATCAGCATTCCTTAAAGCCATTATGCCAGGTAAGAGAAGGGGAGGAAGAGATACTTTTCAAAGCTTTTTATGAGCATTCTGCCATAGTTATGGTTATCCGTCTCACCTCCAGGGCCTTCCTGTACAGCTGGACGGCGTCCTCGATGTTGCCCTGCTCCCTCTTGATGTTGGCCAGGTTGTTGAGAGAGTCTGCGTGGGTGGGACACAGACGCAGGGCCGTGTTGTAACACTCCTCAGCCTCGGATACCTGGGCGAGACGGGGTTAAACCACACAGGGTTAAACCACACACACACATTCACAGATAAAGACAAGGGTTAAAGACAAAACACTCAGATACAGACAGACACCCCCCTCACACAGAAAAATACATTTTCGTACAGACAGACACCAAGGCCCAGACAGGGCCAATAGAAAAGGGAGACCCCAACAGAGACAACAGCTACACAAACACTGCTAACTGAAAGCTGCAACCCTGTTTGTAGCTGAACAGGGGATGCTTGCACTTCCCAAAATAATCTTTCTGTCTGGAACAGTGTTGAAAAGGGATCAACACTCATGAAACAGACCAGCTGGAGGACCAGGATGTCATGCATATCCATCTAACCACACCCAGTCTGATCTCCTCTCTGTATATGTGGAGAAAACACCCCCCTCATCTCCTAAATTAGGTCAAGGAAGGCACGACAGACATGGCATGCACGGGGCACAGCCTGGTGGGACCGTCATGCCTCTCACACTGGCAGTTGGGATGCAGAATAACGGAGCAGTCTCTCACTGCTTGGACACACACACCGTGTTCTTCCTTACATTGCCCTTCTCCTTGAGGGCGTTGGCCAGGTTACAGTAGGCGTCAGGGAAGTGGGGCTGTAGCTCGATGGCGCGGCGGTACGTGTCGATAGCCAGGTCGATAAGACCCTGCTCGTAGTAGACGCACGCCAGGTTGCCATGGACGACGGCGTGGTTGGGGCTCAGGCTGAGGGCACGCAGGTAGCCAGCCACCGCTCTGAATGGTTGGAAAAAGAGAGAAGGGTGGGTAAACGCTAGTAGTAATAGTACGTACTAAAGGCTGAGGACTCAGGTAGCCAGCCATGCATGGATACAGAGTAGAGAGTGGTACTAGTGATGTGTATTGTGGTACTATAGTGATGTGTAGGGGAGAGTAGAGTGGTACTATAGTGATGTGTAGGGGAGAGTAGAGTGGTACTATAGTGATGTGTAGGGGAGAGTAGAGTGGTACTATAGTGATGTGTAGGGGAGAGTAGAGTGGTACTAGTGATGTGTAGGGGAGAGTAGAGTGGTACTAGTGATGTGTAGGGGAGAGTAGAGTGGTACTAGTGATGTGTAGGGGAGAGTAGAGTGGTACTAGTAGTGAGTGGTACTAGTGATGTGGGGGAGAGTAGAGTGGTACTAGTGATGTGTAGGGGAGAGTAGAGTGGTACTAGTGATGTGTAGGGGAGAGTAGAGTGGTACTAGTGATGTGTAGGGGAGAGTAGAGTGGTACTAGTGATGTGTAGGGGAGAGTAGAGTGGTACTAGTGATCTGTAGAGTGGTACTAGTGATGTGTAGGGGAGAGTAGAGTGGTACTAGTGATCTGTAGAGTGGTACTAGTGATGTGTAGGGGAGAGTACAGTGGTACTAGTGATGTGTAGGGGAGCGTAGAGTGGTACTGGTGATCTGTAGAGTGGTACTAGTGATGTGTAGGGGAGAGTAGAGTGGTACTGGTGCTACTGAGCTGTAGCTTCTCATCAGGTCTCCCTTGTAAAATAAGTATTTGTTAAGGCGGTGGCCACCACCCAACTTTGCCATTTTGAATAAAACCCCCCCCTTTTTATTTTTATGTATCCGCTATGATTTCTTATAAACCGACAACTTTTGAACATCAGATCGGCAGTTAGCGCAATTCCACCTTACACTTCAAATCATCTGCCCTGTAATTCCAACCCAATTTTTGGGCAAACCAAGAAGAAACAGATGTTAGAGAGGGGATACTGGCGAGATTAAGGCGACAGGAGAACCAGCCACCCTTTCCCTCAATTCTACTAGTCACTTCAAAAGAGGGATGGATGAACTTTGATGGCGGATTTGCAACCAACGGGACTCTAGAAACTGCAATATTCTCTGCTCTTTTGAAACATGGCTCTCGGAAAAGATCCATCCCCTCCCCCTCTTCATCAACAACAACTGGTGTGCTGACTCGAGGACGGTGGAATCGGACTCGAATCGTCCATTGTTCACCAGTCTTGGAATACATGGTCAAATGCCAACCTTTTACCTCACGAGTGAGTTTTCAGTTGTCATCGTGACGGTTGTCACGGAGAGGAAAAATAGCAGGCAGGCACTTAACTGTAAGAGGCTATAACCAAAAAGGAAAACCTACACCCAGAGGCTTTTGCCGGCAATTTTAATTCCGCATCATTAACATGTTTGAGATAAGTGAAAATACTGCCCCCTTCGGATGAAAAGCATGCCCAGAGTAAACTGCCTGCTACTCAGGCCCAGAAGCGAATATATGCATAGTTAGTAGATTTGGATAGAAAACAGTCTGAAGTTTCTAAAATGGTTTGAATGATGTCTGTGAGTATAACAGAACTCATATGGCAGGCGAAAAATTACAAACCTCAGGTTTTCAAGGGATTGCCTATCCAATATAGTGTAAATGGGGTCATATTGCACTTACTAAGGCTTCCACTAGATGTCAAGTCTACAACGTTTCAGGCTTCTACTGTGAAGGGGAAGCGAATAAGAGGTGTTTGAACCAGGGGTCTGGCAGAAAGCCATTAGTTTAGTCACGCGCGTGGCCGTGCGCACGAGCTCCGTTCCTTTTCATTTCATTTCTAAAGACAAAGGAATTGTCCGGTTGGAATATTATTGAAGATTTATGATAAAAACATCCTAAAGATTGATTATGTACATCATTTGACATGTTTCTACGAACTGTAATGGAATGTTTTAACTTTGTCTGGACCTAGTGCCTGTGCGTTGTGCATTTTGCATTACTGGACTAAACGCGCAAACAAAAAGGAGGTATTTGTACATAAAGATGAACTTTATCGAACATTTATTGTGGAACTGGGATTCGTGGGAGTGCATTCTGATGAAGATCAAAGGTAAGTGAATATTTATAACTCTATTTCTGATTTCTGTTGACTCCACAACATGGCGGGTATCTGTATGGCTTGTTTTTGTGGCTGAGCGCTGTACTCAGATTATTGCATGGTGTGCTTTTTCCGTAAAGCTTTTTTGAAATCTGACACAGCGATTGCATTAAGGAGAAGTATATCTTTAATTCTATGCATAACACTTGTATCTTTTATCAAAGTTTATGAGTATTTCTGTAAATTGATGTGGCTCTCTGCAAATCCGGCAGATGTTTTCGAGGCACAACATTACTGAACATAATGTGCCAATGTAAACAGATTTTTGGATATAAATATGAACTTTACCAAACAAAACATACATGTATTGTGTACCATGAAGTCCTATGAGTGTCATCTGATGAAGATGATCAAAGGTTAGTGATGAATTCTCTCTCTATTTGTGCTTTTTGTGATTCCTCTCTTTGGCTGGAAAATGGCTGTATGTTTTGGTGTATTGCACTTGTGATTGTATGAAAGTTAAATATTTCTAAAAATATTTCAGCAGATGTTGTAGCCTTAAGATTAAGACAAATAAAATACAATAAAATGCTAATTAATTACTTAAAAATCATACAATGTGATTTTCTGATTTTTGTTTTAGATGCAGTCTCTCACAGTGTAAGTGTACCTATGATAAAAATTACAGACCCTGCAAAATCAGCAGTGTATCAAATACTCCCCACTGTACATATAGTATCGATCCAGTATCCCTGCACATTGTAAATATGGTACTGGAACGGACCTTGTATATAGTATGCGTACTTCATCATGTTAATTCTTATTTTATATCTTGTGGGTTTTTGTTCTGTTCTACCTTGGGATTTTTAGTATGACATTGCTATTGATTACTGCATAGTTGGAGTTAGAGCTTGCAAGAAATGCCTTTCACTGTACTTGTGCATGTGACATTAAAAACGTAACCAAAAAGTCCCATTGAGTTCAGAAGATAAAGGTGCAATATGCAGAAATCGATCTGCCATATCCTGGTTGCTGAAATTATAATAGTTCCCCTAATTTCAGTTTGTGACAAAACAAGCCAGAGAATCATTACACCATCTAAACCGCTGTGAAATGTATTTTCCATAACCAAAAAGACTATTTTCAGCTGGTGTACAAAACCATAAGCACGAGAAGTATAAAAATAGCACACATACAGCACCTTCCTATTTTGTTGAATTACAACCTGTAATTGAAATTGATTTTTATTTGGATTTCATGTAAATGGACAGAGACAAAATTGTCCAAATTGGTGAAGTGAAAAAAATCTAAAGCAACAGTCAGTATATGGTGTGGCCACCAGCTGCATTAAGTACTACAGCACATCTCCTCCTCAGACTGCACCAGATTTGCCAGTTCTTATTGTGAGATGTTACCCCACTCTTCAACCAAGGCACCTGCAAGTTCCCAGACATTTCTGTGGGGAATGGCCCTAGCCCTCACCCTCCGATCCAACAGGTCCCAGACGTACCAGTCCTGTCTGGTCCAGCGATGGTGGGTTTGTGCCCATAGGTGACGTTGTTGCCGGGGATGTCTGGTGAGGACTTGCCTTACAACAGGCCTACAATCCCTCAGTCCAGCCTCTCTCAGCCTATTGCTGACAGTCTGAGCACTGACTGAGGGATTGTGCGTTCCTGGTGTAACTCAGGCAGTTGTTGCCATCCTGTACCTGTCCCGCAGGTGTGATGTTCGGATGTATCGATCATGTGCAGGTGTTGTTACACGTGGTCTGTACCTGCGAGGACAATCAGCTGTACGTCCTGTCTCAGGCGTCTCACAGTACGGACATTGCAATAAATTGCTCTGGCCACATCTGCAGTCACCATGCCTCCTTGCAGCATGCCTAAGGCACGTTCACGCAGATGTGCAGGGACCCGGGACATCTTTCTTTTGGTGTTTTTCCAGAGTCAGTAGAAAGGCCTCTTCAGTGTCTTAAGTTTTCATAACTGTGACCTTAATTGCCTAACGTCTGTAAGCTGTTAGTGTCTTAACGACCGTTCCACAGGTGCATGTTCATAATTGTTTATGGGTCATTGAACAAGCATGGGAAACAGTGTTCAAACCCTTTACAATGAAGATCTGTGAAGTTATTTGGATTTTTACAAATTATCTTTGAAAGACAGGGTCCTGAAAAAGGGACGTTCATTTTTGTTTTGCTAAGTTTATACACCTGTTCTGAAAGGCCCCAGAGTCTGCAACACGACTCAGCAAGGAGCACAACCAAGCAAGGGGCACAACCAAGCAAGCAGCACCATAAAGACCAAGGAGCTCTCCAAACAGGTCAGGGACAAAGTTGTGGAGAAATACAGATCAGGGTTGGGTTATATTTTTTTAAATCAGAAACTGAACATCTCACGAGCACCATTAAATCCATTATTTAAAAATGGAAAGAATACGGCACCACAACAAACCTGCCAAGAGAGGGCCGCCCACCAACACTCACGGATCAGGCAAGGAAGGCATTAATCAGAGAGGCAACAAAGAGACCAAAGATAACCCTGAAGGAGTTGCAAAGCTCTACAGCGGAGATTGGAGTATCTGTCCATAGGACCACATTAAGCCGCACACTCCACGAGCTGGGCTTTACGGAAGAGTGGCCAGAAAAAAGTAATTGCTAAAAGAAAAGAAATAAGCAAACACGTTTGGCAAACATATGGAAGAAGGTACTCTGGTTAGAAGAGACTAAAATTGAGCTTTTTGGCCATCGAGGATAACGCTATGTCTGGCGCAAACCCAACACCTCTCATCACCCCGAGAACCGCATGATGTTTTTCCATCAACAGGGCCTGGGAAACTGGTCAGAATTTAAGGAATGATGGATGGTGCTAAATACAGGGAAATTCTTGAGGGAAACTTGTTTCAGTCTTCCAGAGATTTGAGACTGGGACGGAGGTTCACCTTCCAGCGGGACATTGACCCTAAGCATACTGCTAAAGCAACACTCAAGTGGTTTAAGGGGAAACATTTAAATGTCTTTGAAAGGCCTAGTCAAAGCCCAGACCTCAATGAAATTGAGAATCTGTGGTATGACTTAAAGATTGCTGTACACCAGCGGAACCCATCCAACTTGAAGGAGCTGGAACAGTTTTGCCTTGAAGAATGGGCAAAAATCCCAGTGGCTAGATGTGCCAAGCTTATAGACATACCCCAAGAGGCTTGCAGCTGTAATTGCTGCAAAAGGTGTCTCTACAAACTTTGGTGATGTCATTTACAAAATAGCCTCCAACACTCTACTCAGCAAACTGGATGCAGTCCATCACAGTGCCATCCGTTTTGTCACCAAAGCCCCATATGCCACCCACCACTGCAACCTGTATGCTCCAAATCGGCTGGCCCTCGCTACATATTCTTCACCAGACCCACTGAATCCAGGTCATCTATAAGTCTATGCTAGGTAAAGCTCCGCCTTATCTCAGCTCACTGGTCACTATAACAACACCCACCCGTAACACTCACTCTAGCAGGTATATCTCACTGGTCATCCCCAAAGCCAACACCTCCTTTGGCCACCTTTCCTTCCAGTTCTCTGCTGCCAATGACTGGAACAAATTGCAAAGATAGCTGAAGCAGGAGACTTATATTTCCCTCACTAACTTTAAACATCAGCTATCAGAGCAGCTAACCGATCGCTGCAGCTGTACATAGCCCATCCAATCTACCTACCTCATCCCCATATCGTTTTTTCAAAACGTACTTTTCTGCTCTTTTGCACACCAGTATTCTACTTGCACATCGTCATCTGCATATCTATCACTCCAGTGTTAATTTTCTAAATTGTAATTACTTGCTACTATGGCCTATTTGCCCTAACTTCTCACACTATTTGCACACACTGTATATAGACTCTTTTTTTCTATTGTGTTATTGACTGTCTGCTTGTTTATTCCATGTGTAACTCTTGTTATTTGTGTCACACTGCTTTGCTTTATCTTGGCCAGGTCGCAGTTGTAAATGAGAACTTGTTCTCAACTAACCTACCTGGTAAAATAAAAGGTGAAAAAAATAATAAAATTGACTTTTTGGGGGGGAATAGTTATGCAAGGTCAAGTTCTGTTTTGTCTTCGTTTGTTTTACAATAAAAAATATTTTGCATCTTCAAAGTGGTAGGCATGTTGAGTAAATAAAATGATACAAACCCCCCCTCTGTTTTTAATTCCAAGTTGTAAGGCAACAAAATAGGAAAAACGCCCCGGTGGGAATAAATACTTTCACAAAATGTAGATCTACTGCTTCTTAGACTTGCTTTCAATGAGAATAACAGATCTATAACTCACATTTCTGCGTGAACATGGTCAGGTCGCCCAGAGTTACATATGGCAGCTTTCAATAAAAAGGTTAAATAAATACCACATAACGTCAGATTATGTACAATTTATACTATCCATCAATCTACATAAAAACATTTTTATTTTTTATTTTACTTACCGACAAGATACTAAATTTCCCATACAAACCAGCACCAAGGCTCGACATACGCTCTACTCGCAGCAAAAACATTGGGTTTGCGTACTGCAGCTACTACTACTTTCATGTGCATGATTCTCTGTGTTTGACTTTCTTCAAATGTAATTACAAGGTGTCAGAGCGTCATACCTAGGCTACGTCCGAAACTGCACCCTATTACTTATATAGTGCCATTTTTTGACTGGAGCCCTATGGGCCCTGGTCAAGAGTAGTGCACTACACAGAGAATAGGGTGGTGTTTGGAAAGATTAGATGATTAGAATGATAAAATGACATGAACAAGGGAGTGTCTTCAGGTTTAACTGGTTATACCACGGGAACAGTCACTGACCTGTCAAAGATGCGAGCCTCTTTCAGAACGTTGCCCAAGTTGATGTAGGCATCCAGGAAGTTGGGATCCAGAGTCACAGCCTGACAAATACCCATAAATCCATACATCATACACAACGAACAGGATATACTGTAGTAGAAGTGTGTTAAACATTTCCTCCAAACACCAGTTGTAATGTGGACTATTTAAGTTAATACTCAAGTTAAGCGTAATTAACACAATGATTTGCATATTTATATATGTTCCCATTATGTAATCAACATGATTTCAAGCGTTCCATTGATGTCACGGGTCGGTCACTAGATGCGATTCTGGATGTTACTCATATCTGTTGATAGGGCCTGACGCCAGACTGCAGGTCCAAGGACACTGATTGTTGTTGTATTCTGTGGAACACTGATTGTGTAGCTAGCAGCTGACGTTGTTTTGGCTTAAATGGGCAAAACAACGTCATAAGGGGCATCTCTGGTCGAAGGCCAAGTTAGACATTTCCTCTGCTCCTGTTGTAACTTGTATTAAACCAGATTTGCGATTGAATAGATCCAGCATTGGTCTTTAATTTTGTTCAGCCAAAAAAAATCCCCTTTACTGTGTACTGTTGTTTCCCTGTTCACTGGTATACACTCTACTAGGACTGTACTTAAGTTCAGACATGAATAGTACTGTTTGTGAATTATCAAATGTTTCAACCCAGACATGAACCCTTAGTCAGACGATCCTGGTCTGTCTTTTGTTTTTACATCATCGGCTGTGTAGAAAAGTCTCACCTTCTCAAAGTGGTGTATGGCCAACCATATCTCTCCCTGGGCGTTGAACACACAGCCCAGGTTGCTCCACGCCACCGCAAAGTTGGGCTGAGTCTCAATAGCCTTCAGGTAACACGCCTTCAAAATGGGTTAACAATCAAAACCAGAGGAAGAGGAGAGGAAGAGTAGCGGTAGAGGAAAAGAAGAGCGGGAGCAGTGGTAGAGGTAGGAGGAAAGGTTGTAAAATAAAGATACGAAGAGAATAAAACAGGAAGAAAAACAAAAAGGGGTAGAGGAAACAGAATTAGTGACCGTTCTCAACTAAAGCAAAAAGTGAGTGTGCAGCATGGACTCGCCTGCGCTGAAATCTGCGGCGCTAAGCTGCCTTGCTTATTCCTACGCTGCGCAGATCCAACCAGCACCCACACGCAGACCGACATTCTGCAGTTATCATGGCCTCTTTCTCACAAGACGAGAAACAGAAACGTTGACGAGCCTTCTCTGCTTTAGTATGTAATGTACAGCCGATAATAAGATGCTAATGTGAAGGGAAATACCTAAATGATATTGAAATTCATAACACAACCAGTAACTTCTATGTTGGTTGCAGTCTGACAGCTGACTATATTAACCAGTAGTATCTCACAACCTTGAATGGCGGGCGCTGCGTGCAGGTGGAGGTCCCTGTAATGCTTGCGCACAAAAAGCTACGTGGGTGGGGCATGTCCTAGGTGTGTGTTTGGCTACAATCACATCACCACGTACACCGCCACTGCCGACCTTGCTGCTGCTTAGCAACAAGAGGTCGATGTTTGCCGCCGCTGCGCTCGCTGAACCCGGCCGCGTTGCGGACTGGCTGCAGACCCGGAGCCCCGGGAGACGCCCTGCTTACCTAGACTGCCACACTCTCTGTACCCACAATGCCTTTCAGGACCAACGAGTGACAGGGGACGGGGTTGGGGTTAGAGGACCTGGAGACCACAGCCAAGCGGCTGGTTGGATGGTTAGATAAGAGGGGGAATATAGAGAAGGGGAGTTTTGGAAGTTATGGGGGCATCAAGACGGCCAATTGTCCGATGCCCTAAGAGAAGGATAGGAGAGCTGATCTACCACCAGAGCCCAGGGGCTGTTCTGCAGGGCAATGAGGAAATAGAGGTGTTGTTTAAGCAAGCCAATGGTGTCCTCTTGGGAGGCTGGGGGTACGCTGGGTGCCAGGCTGACAGAGGGCGTCGGGGGGAGGGGGGGTCTGTACCCAGCAGGCCGGGGGGGGAGGAGGGGAGGGGAGCTTTGTGCCTGATGCTTTCTTGGCCTTGGTTGCCTTGTTCGCTGCGCAGCCCCTGCGTTACTGCACACTCACAGCGCAGTCTGCATCATCTGCAGAACGCTGCAGCTCCAAAACCAAGAAGGAAAAAAACTACATCAACAGGACAACAAGTTAGAGGTTCTTACTCAGGATTTTATCTTTTCCCCGCTAATTGCTTCCATTTTTGCCATGTTTTTATTTTATTTACTGATATATACGTTTTGGCCGTTATGGTAATTTAAGACATTTAAAAAAGGAATGCTTACTGTACTTCTTTTTTGTGTGTTTTTGTTTGTTTAACTTTTCTTGTTTTGTTTCTCTGCTCTTCAGAGTCTCTGCCACAAGACAGAGGAGCTTCTTGCTCAGGCATAACGTAGTAGTTCATGGTTTCTCTCTCGCTGGCAGTTACAAACCCGTTACCATATTGTTTGTCAGAGGGGCGGGCGGCAACCTCAGCAGCTGGTGGTTGAGGACTGATGCTGCCCTAGTGATCCATGTTTCAGCCAGGGCACCTAGGGTACGGTAGCAGGAGTAATGTCATCACCCACCTGAAACAACCTTCTAAATAACATCATCAGTCGTGGAAAAAAAAAAAACCAAGAGACAAAATAAAACAAGAGCGTTAGTAAAAGTTCCGCAAAACAACACAATTATTTTAATTCTCATATGGAAAGTAATTAAAAACGTCCTTAAAAAAAACACTACAAAAGACAACCTGCTGTTTACACTCATGCAACGTTTCCTGTATTTTCTAAGAAAGATAATGGATGTTTCAGGAGGGGAGGGTGGGGGGGGGCAGGAGGGAAGAAAGGCTTTGATAATGCGTTTCATAATATTAATAGTTTGGCCAAGCTAGGAGAAAGGAGGGAGGATAACTAGCTTGATCTTCATCAAATGAGCTGATGACATTTCTTTGTCATAGTATACGCTTTTCCTTCAACCTCTTCTTCAAAAAGTTTTTTTTTTTTTTTGAATGGTTGGCTTTTTCTTTGTCCTGTTGTGCTTGAATCCTGGCCAATGGGGAGTGAGAAGAAAAGCCTCAGTGTGTAATGTTTGGGCATCTAGAAGCCTCCATAGGTAGCTCTGAAATAAAGAGGTCAGCGCTGGTTGCTGCGCATGCGTGTTTCTCTCTACCCAAGCCGACTGAACGCGGGCGGCGGAGTGCAGTTTGTGAGCTGTCTGCCTGACGCAGCATCGGGACGTACTAGGCTCTTGTAAGGAGGGGTGTGTGTGACAGTATGAAAAAGTGGTACAGTCCTGACTGTTCTATTTATCCACTCTAAGACAGCAGGGAGCTGTCAGCTTGGGGGCGTAGCTGGGGTGTCAGGAAGGCAGCTCTTAGCGCGCACACTCCACCGGCCCTAGCGAGCGCGCGGGGGGAAGGAGCAACAGTGCAGGGGGGCTGGCCCGGCGATGAGCTGGCAGCTCCCTGGAGCTCCTCCCCCTTCTGGCACCAAATAAGATGGCCTGGCACCAGGTCACCTAGCAAGATGTCAACTCCAGCTTTCACCCAACCCAGGGAAGGTACAGATATCATATCAGGGAGATGGGACAGACATAAAATGGCTTAAGAGTAGATAAATGGGTCAGAGGGCACGCCATAAGATACAAGAAGACTAGCAAATCTGCATGGGTAGGGGGTAGTGGTACAACTGGATTGGGTAGTGGGGTGGTCCATTTTTTGTTAAATAACTGGAGTGATGTGGTTTGGTTAGAGGCCATCTTATCTTTTGCATTGCAAAGAGATTAACTAACTTAATCAGTTCATTTATCCTTCCAAGACCGAGCCAGCATTATCCCTCCAAAACCACCTTTGTTTACTTTTTTATCGTTTTATGTATTTATAAAATATCCATATCAGAACCATAATTACTGCTACCAATTTGTAAAGCCCAGCCTTTCTTCCTGTGAGGGGAGGGGGGCTGACCGGAGGTGGAGAGGTCAGCGAGAAGAGCATTGTGGGACTAAAGAGAGAGAGCAGGGGGATTGTGTGCAGGTGGAGTGAGAATGAAGATGACTATTCTACCTGGGCTCAAAGAAAAAAGTATAAAGCCGTCTCAAATCCGTAATAGAAAGAAAAGGGTTTAATGGGTTGGGGGTGTAGAAAATACCCCCTCTCCCTTCAAAATAAAGCAACATTATTAGCCTCATAAGAGGGAGGGGGAATGGGGCCTGCCCAGAGCCAGGGTGTAATGGGGCCTGCCCAGAGCCAGGGTGTAACAGGGGTATGGGGCCTGCAGAGCCAGGGTGTAACGGGGGTATGGGGCCTGCACAGAGACAGGGTGTAACGGGGTATGGGGCCTGCCCAGAGACCGGGTGTAACGGGGCCTGCCCAGAGACCGGGTGTAACGGGGGTATGGGCCTGCCCAGAGCCAGGGTGTAACGGGGGTATGGGGCCTGCACAGAGACTAGGTGTAACGGGGGTATGGGGCCTGCACAGAGCCAGGGTGTAACGGGGTATGGGGCCTGCCCAGAGCCAGGGTGTAATGGGGGTATGGGGCCTGCCCAGAGCCAGGGTGTAACGGGGGTATGGGGCCTGCCCAGAGCCAGGGTGTAACGGGGTATGGGGCCTACCCAGAGCCAGGGTGTAACGGGGTATGGGGCCTGCACAGAAAGAGGGTGTAGTGGGGTGGGGGGCTTGCCAGAGCGTGGGGTCTTCCCAGAACCAGTGGGGGGCTGCCCAGAGCCAGGGCGTAGTGGGGGGGCCTGCCCAGAGCCAGTAAGGGGGCCCGCCCAGAGCCAGTGGGGGGTAGAGAAGGGCCTTAGATGGCATCAGGGATAGAGAAAAATCACACTCAAGTGATTGAGTGAAAAGTCTGGGTGAGGGGGAAGAGACGGGGACAACTTTGGCCATCGGGCTCAAAGGGGGGCGGGGGGATATAACCGACAAACAAAACATCTTACAAAGAAATCAAAGTACAAAGTAAATTTTTAAACAAACAAAAAGATAAGCAAAAAGCTGTGCTGGTGTCAAGCCCCTCGAACATACCTTAGCCTCTTCCAACCGCCCGAGGGCTTTGAGCAAGTTCCCCAGGTCGCTACGGACACAGTACAGATCCTGAGGGACAGGAAACAAACAAGAGATTAGAGCTCCAAACCAGAAAATGGACTACTAGACTGACTAACACATGTTACAGTCTGAGATCTACAAGTGATCATCAAATGTCTGGGTAGGATACTAGAATAGATATCAGCTTGGGGGGGGGGGGGGCTTGTGCTGGGCTGCTGGCTTATGATGGGGTACATGAATTGGGCCCAAGGTCTACTCACAGGGTTGTACTGTAGGGCTGAGACGTAGGCCTGGACGGCTCCCTCCATGTCCCCCGCTGCCACCAGGGCTGCTGCCAGGTTGATGTACCCGTCGATGAAGTCTGGTTTCAGCCGCAGGGCGTGGCGGTAGTGCTCTATAGCCTCCTGCAACTGGCCACGCTCCTTGTACACGTTGCCCAGGTTGGAGTAGGCCTCAGCAAGCATAGGGTTCTGCTTGATGGCCAAGGTGCTAAAGTGGGCAGACCTGGAGGGACAGAGGAGTGGAGGGGGTCACAAGGCTGGTAGGGTGTGTGGTAGTACTGGGTTGGAGAGATGTGGTGCTGTGTGGTCCAATAGTGGTACTTAAGTCAGTCAATGGGAGATCTCATTTAGAACACTAGCTAGTGTGTTGTGTTCTGTGAGATAGTGGGACAACTAGAATAGTTGTGTGTGTGTGGGGGGGGTTCAACTTAAATTTAATTCAAATTTCACAACAAATAACTTCCTTGTGCTTATTATACATGGTGACAGAGGAACAACCCAAGACACCTGGGAAAAACAGACAGATCAAACCTAACACCTGTAAGAGAAAACAGCCACCACCACCACTGTAAAAAGAGTTGTGTCAGAGTGGGAATAGAGGAGGTCAATAGAACACGCAGGGAGATCACTGACAGACAAGCCATTCGTTACTCCCCAACACCACCACAGATGTGTGGTAGTAGTATGAACTGTCGGCAGCCAGTGTATTACAGTCCCAGCGGGCCCAGTATTCTCTCCAGACCATGTAGACTGACTTCAGTGAGCCGACCCCTGACCTCCAGGTCTTTCACTCTTCCCCCCACCTCACCTGTCGAGCCTGCGACACTGGAAGTGGATGGAGGAGAGCAACAGTAGCACGCCCGTGTTGTCGGGCTCCTGCCTCCACAGCTGCATACAGTGGCGCTCGGCAGCCTCAAAGTCACCCGACTGGTACTCCCTGTGCGCCAGCTCGGCCAACCCTTGGAAGGAAAGCATACGTTGTTTTGTCGGTTCTGTAGCACCAACACCCAACAACCCGAGGAGGGGGGAAACAACACGTTAGAAGAGATGGAAGAACACGAGGACAGAGACAAAATAATAAACGAGATAAAAATACTGGAGAATTAATAAATAAGACTATTTATAAAATTGATAAATGCCTTTGGTTGATACATAATTGCACTGAAGTATATTAATCAATAGTTGAATAAAAAAAAGTTGTGTAGGGATTAACTGTCAATCACAGGGTATGAGTCACGTTTTAGAGACAAAATGTGTGACTATAGGCCAGGTTGCTACTGTTATTCTCTGTTTTATGCGCTCAAGAATTCAACTGTCATTCTTCCTTTGAAAGACAACTAGCTAGATGATTAGCTGCTGTTAGCTGCATAACAGGAGCTGAAGAAACATAGTAAGTGAATTATTAGGATTTTAACTAACGTTAGCTAGTCATCAGCGCCCTTATCATGAAGAGATAAGTATTACCATTAGCTAGTTAGAACTGTCTGACATGAAATGGTATGAAAAACGCAATGTTGTGCGATGAAATGAAAACGGACCAAAGTACATAGCTGGATGAAACGTAAGGTGACGGTTTACAAATGGACGCTAGATGGCGGACAAATACAACCCCATCAACATCTGGGTAACTAACGTTTGATGCATGCCTAAAAGGAAATGCATGCCTAAAAGGAAAACAGACCCAGCACAATCACAGTCAATACACACAGGATCAACAAGCTAGCTACGTTAGTTAGCTCAATTGTATTGTATCAAACGTTAGGGAAGACATCAAGAAAATAAAACGAATGTTGTCTTGCGGGACTATGTTCAAGTTGGCCTATACAATAACATACTTCCGTCTTCATGTCTGGCGGGTTTACATAGCTGATCCATTTAGTGTGTTTACACAACAGATCGCTACATAGCCACACCTGGCTGACACCAGGAAACCGCAGAGGGAGCACACCCCTATCCACATCGACGGGACCACAGTGGAGGTGTTAGTTCCTCTGGGTCACTGACAATCAGAAATGGTCCACCCACAGACAGTGAGGTGAAATAGGCGCAAAAGCCTCTATTCAACATCAAGAGGCTGAAGAAATTCGACTTGGTCCCTAAGACCCCCAAACGTTTACAGATGCAAAATTGAGGGTACCCTTTCGGGCTGTATCGCCGCGCGCAACAGCAGGGCTCTCCAGAGGGTGGTACGGTCTGCCCAACGAATCATCGGGGGCACACTGCCTGCCCCCCCTGGACACCTACAGCACCCGATGTCACACTAAGGCCAAAAACTACCCGAGCCACTGCCTGTTCTCCCCGCTATCATCCAGAAGGAGAGGCCAGTACAGGTGCGTCAAAGCTGGGACTGAAAAACTGCTTCTATCTCAAGGCCATCAGACTTAAATAGCCATCACTAGCCGGCTACTCAACCCTGCACCTTAGAGGCTGCTCCCCTATAGACATGGAATCACTGGCCACTTTAATAATGGAACACTAGTCACTTTAATAATGTTTACAAATAGCTTTACTCCTCTCATTTATACTGTATTCTATTCTACTGTAGTCAATGCCAATCCGACATTGCTCGTCCTAATATTTATATATTTCTTAATTCCATTATTTTAGATGTGTGCCTTGTTGTGACTTGTTAGATAACTTACTGCACTGTTGGAGCTAGGAACACAAGCACTTCACTACACCCGCAATACCATCTGATAAATATGAGTATGTGACCAATACAATTTGAGTTGACGCTATAATTGAAGATGGCGCAACATTTGGATTAGTTACACGCTGGCACAAAAAAAATGGTTCTGCAAGATGTTAGCATAGGCTCGTGTCATGCTAGCGAGGAAGCTAACTAGAGAGCTAATGCTAACTGGGGCGAGCTCTACCTGTGCTGTCAGCCACATTTCCCACGGAGCTCGCCATCTCCTCGGTCTTCGAGTCTTGCACGGTGGTCGTCAGTGTTGTAGTTTGATAATATCAAATTAAGAGAATTTTATTTCGTCGATTGATCGAAGTTTCTTGAGCCGTTGCTTGCTAAAGCTGTTAGCCTAGCTATGCTAACCACATAGTCAACGCTAGCTAGTCAAGAAGAATGTCACTATTTTCAGATGGCTAGTTCCTATGCTATTTGCCGTCCTTGCCGATATAACTTCTCGCAATCAGCCTAGCTCTACATTTACTTCAAATTCACAATCATGAAGCGCTGGTTCGACTTCAACAAAGCGACTCCCCGAGTCATAAAATGGCGAATGAGCCTCAGCCAGGGATTTTTTTTTGTTGCCAGAATATAGATCCAACGAAAAATAATCAATCCACAAACTATACAGAAAATGAGCGTGGTGGTGTGTGGTCCAATGAGCGTAATTAATATTTATTAATTATTCAAAGGGAACACACTCAACGTTTTAAAATCGAGTATATGCAAACATTTTGTAAATAATTATTTTTGCGCGGATGGATACAGAGTTTTGGTGGTGCATCATTCCCCACATGTGCACTGCGGCAAGTCGAAGAGTGACACGAATGTTCTGAAGGTTGAAAATAGAGGGTAGTGAAGATAAACCAAAGCAGTTAGCAGATGGAAAGGCTGAGTTGTTATGACATTGATTGAAAGACAGAAAAATACATATGACAAGAGTGTTTGATGGCTAACTAGAAATAATTTACACTTGTCTGGGTAGGAAGGCGGGGCACGGCCATTCACACCTGTGGTCAACATCTTTCTCGTTGCACAATGATTAAACAATGGATGCATATCCATCATTTTCCTATACCCTCTGTTTGATAATTGTTGTGTCCATGTACAACTAACTAAATAGTACGTAATGTGCAGAGACAGTGCACACCTTGGCAAAATGAGAACCGCCGACTTTAGGTACCTTTAATTTTTGAACCACGACCAACAGGGGGCAGTCGCCACATATCTTTGATTCGTTGTACAGACATTTGGAGAAGGTAAAGGACAGGTGTCAAACTCATTTCACGGAAGGCCGAGTGTGCAGGCGTTTGCTCCTCCGTTTTACTTAATTGATGAATGAAGGTCACTAATAATAAGGACCTCCCCACACATGGTTGTCTAGGTCTTAATTGAAAGGAAAAACCAAAAACCTGCAGGCCCTCCATGGAATGAGATTAACACCCTTGATGTAAACTCTGTAATGCACAGCCTGTTATTATTATTACTTTTATTATTATTATTATTATACCTTAGATGTTTATTATTATCTAATCACACACAGCTATGTATAACCAGACATGCATAACCATGTCATCTTTGTTTTTCAAACGTTCTATTCTGTAATAAATAAAAAGACCTCTGCATCACTCGGGCGTCGTCCGGGTTAGGGTTTGGGCGGTGTAGGCCGTCATTGTAAATAAGAATTTGTTCTTAACTGACTTGCCTAGTTAAATAAAGATTTTTTTTAAATAAAACATTTGTACAGAGTCAACTATCTTTGGGGAAAGTGACATGTGAATAAGTTACTGACAAAAATAACCAGATTAACAAGGCTATAACTTTTGTAAATACTTAATTTTTTGTACGAGAGGGCCTGTAACATGTCATCTCACTCTCTCTCTTCCTTTCTATTTCTCTGTCTTAAACCTGTGCCCTTTCCTGTATCCCCACTCTCCATCATCCTCTTTACCATGGAGATGAAAAGCCCTTTCCTGTATCCCCACTCTCCATCATCCTCTTTACCATGGAGATGAAAAGCCCTTTCCTGTATCCCCACTCTCCATCATCCTCTTTACCATGGAGATGAAAAGCCCTTTCCTGTATCCCCACTCTCCATCATCCTCTTTACCATGGAGATGAAAAGCCCTTTCCTGTATCCCCACTCTCCATCATCCTCTTTACCATGGAGATGAAAAGCCCTTTCCTGTATCCCCACTCTCCATCATCCTCTTTACCATGGAGATGAAAAGCCCTTTCCTGTATCCCCACTCTCCATCATCCTCTTTACCATGGAGATGAAAAGCCCTTTCCTGTATCCCCACTCTCCATCATCCTCTTTACCATGGAGATGAAAAGCCCTTTCCTGTATCCCCACTCTCCATCATCCTCTTTACCATGGAGATGAAAAGCCCTTTCCTGTATCCCCACTCTCCATCATCCTCTTTACCATGGAGATGAAAAGCCCTTTCCTGTATCCCCACTCTCCATCATCCTCTTTACCATGGAGATGAAAAGCCCTTTCCTGTATCCCCACTCTCCATCATCCTCTTTACCATGGAGATGAAAAGCCCTTTCCTGTATCCCCACTCTCCATCATCCTCTTTACCATGGAGATGAAAAGCCCTTTCCTGTATCCCCACTCTCCATCATCCTCTTTACCATGGAGATGAAAAGCCCTTTCCTGTATCCCCACTCTCCATCATCCTCTTTACCATGGAGATGAAAAGCCCTTTCCTGTATCCCCACTCTCCATCATCCTCTTTACCATGGAGATGAAAAGCCCTTTCCTGTATCCCCACTCTCCATCATCCTCTTTACCATGGAGATGAAAAGCCCTTTCCTGTATCCCCACTCTCCATCATCCTCTTTACCATGGAGATGAAAAGCCCTTTCCTGTATCCCCACTCTCCATCATCCTCTTTACCATGGAGATGAAAAGCCCTTTCCTGTATCCCCACTCTCCATCATCCTCTTTACCATGGAGATGAAAAGCCCTTTCCTGTATCCCCACTCTCCATCATCCTCTTTACCATGGAAATGAAAAGCCCCTCCCCTTTCCTCTAGCCTCTCCAGCTGACTGACATGTCTAGAGAGATCCTGAAGGACGTTGAGACCTGATGTGAGAGATTGACTTCCCATTCTACATTCTGCCCTGCTTGAAGACGTTGGAAAGGGGGACTCTGCACCGCTCTTTCTTCCCACAGCCGCTCTATGGGAACAGGGCCGACACCATTGGTCATGTCTGGTCCTCTCTAGTCCTCTCTGTGTTCTCAGAGCCGCTCTATGGGAACAGGGCCGACACCATTGGTCATGTCTGGTCCTCTCTAGTCCTCTCTGTGTTCTCAGAGCCGCTCTATGGGAACAGGGCCGACACCATTGGTCATGTCTGGTCCTCTCTAGTCCTCTCTGTGTTCTCAGAGCCGCTCTATGGGAACAGGGCCGACCTCACCATTGGTCATGTCTGGTCCTCTCTAGTCCTCTCTGTGTTCTCAGAGCCGCTCTATGGGAACAGGGCCGACACCATTGGTCATGTCTGGTCCTCTCTAGTCCTCTCTGTGTTCTCAGAGCCGCTCTATGGGAACAGGGCCGACACCATTGGTCATGTCTGGTCCTCTCTAGTCCTCAGAGCCGCTCTATGGGAACAGGGCCGACACCATTGGTCATGTCTGGTCCTCTCTAGTCCTCTCTTTCTTCCCACAGCCGCTCTATGGGAACAGGGCCGACACCATTGGTCATGTCTGGTCCTCTCTAGTCCTCTCTGTGTTCTCAGAGCCGCTCTATGGGAACAGGGCCGACACCATTGGTCATGTCTGGATCTCTCTAGTCCTCTCTGTGTTCTCAGAGCCGCTCTATGGGAACAGGGCCGACACCATTGGTCATGTCTGGTCCTCTCTAGTCCTCTCTGTGTTCTCAGAGCCGCTCTATGGGAACAGGGCCGACACCATTGGTCATGTCTGGTCCTCTCTAGTCCTCTCTGTGTTCTCAGAGCATGCATAGCCGCATCCAGTTTGTGTGTTTGTCCTCCCCTTTTTTCATTCCACACCCCTCCCTCCATCCCTATCTTTCCCCTCGGCTCTGTTGTGTTGGTTAGTCATCGCCTAACGCAGCTAGAGCCGGGGAATGATGTCATGGGTAATGGGCAGTGTCTGCAGCAATTCTATCTGACAAGTTCTTATCTTTGTTCAGGCCCATCAGGGTGGACACACACACACACACACACACACACACACACACACACACACACACACACACACACACACACACACACACACACACACACACACACACACACACACACACACACACACACACACACACACACACACACACACACCTCCACATCTCCTCAACCCCAAGGTTCACTGCTGGGCAGATTCACCAAAACAAGCTCTGCTTTCATTCTTTCGCCCATCTCAATGGCTCAGTTTCCCACAGAGAATAGACACAGCAGGCCAGACTATTTTAGGAAATGTGATTAAAAAGAGGGTCACCCACTCAAACACTAACTATCTGTGCTGGGACCCTGATAGAGGCCCAAATGACACCCTGTTCCCTATATAGTGCACTATTTCTAACCAGGACCCCATAGAGCTGTGGTGAAAAGCAGTGCACTATACAGGGAATAGGGTGACATTTGGGAAGCATACACAATCTTGTACCCATTAGAACAGGGTTGTATTTATCAGGGCACACTGTAGCAAAACATGTTGCAAAGGTAAACAAGCATTTCTTACCGGACATGTTCAGATCACCCCTCCCTGTTTCAGTCCATTCTTACATTTGGTGCCTAAGGAACACGACCCAGTGGTGATGTATGAGGTTTGGGGTATTTTTTAATTACTAGGCCAGATTGTTCTGCTATCTCATGAGTGAACAGAAATATCACCCATTCACATTACGTTTACTCAATCTGGACTGTCCTCATTAAAGGACCCATAGTCCTGTGCCCGTAGTGATTATATTTGGGGTGTTGTGTTTTTTAATTACTAGGCCACAGCATTTAGTTCTGCCATCTCATGTGTGACCAAAACTATCACCTACCGATTCACTCAGTCTGGGTTGTGTCCCCAATAATGTTCTATACAAATAGTAAAAAGACGAGGGTCACCAGCTCAATAATCCCAAAATCTGCTCGGTGACCCTCGGAAAGAGTGGTGATGTCTCATCCATGTTCTTGAGCCATCATTACTGGACCACACCACGGTGTTCTGACAGCTCATCTCATGGGTTACCAGAACTATCACCCATTCACTAAACTCTCTCAGGCTGGGTTGTGTCCCTAATAGGCTACATTTAAACAGACAGACCAATTCTGATCTTTTGCCCAATTATTGGTCTTTTACCAGATCAGATCTTTTGCCTATAATTGGGCTAAAGATCAGAATTGGGCTGCCGGTGTAAATGCAGCCATAGCTCAATAATGTTTTGTTCTGTACCGATAGAGGTGTTTCCTGTTTGGGGATGTGGTTGTGCTTTATAGTTAGGCCTATTGGACAACAGTGTTCTGCCATCTTATCTCATGGGTGACCAGAGTCTCAGCACAATTGTTTTAGTGTACAGATGGTCCAGTTTCAGATACTGGCACACATATCTGCACAGCTCATGCTCATGATGTTCAATGTAGTTGGGTTACATTGGGATCTTCCCCATTACTCATACATCCCCGTTTAATATATTATTTTATTTATCTAGGCAAGTCAGTTCAGAACAAATTCTTATTTACAATGACGGCCTATCCCAGCCAAATCCTAATCCAGACGACACTGGGCCAATTGTGCACCGCCCTATGGGACTCCCAATCACATCCAGTTGTGATACAGCCTGAAATCGAACCAGGGTCTGTAGTGACGCCTCTAGCACTAAGATGCAGTGGCTTAGAACGCTGCTGCGCCACTCAGGAGGGTTAGGTTGGGGTCTCCCCCGTTACTCATACATCTCTGTTTAATATAGTGGGGTTAGGTTGGGGTATGAGTAACGGGGAAGACGTCTCTGTTTAATATAGTGGGGTTAGGTTGGGGTCTCCCTTGTTACTCATACGTCTCTGTTTAATATAGTGGGGTTAGGTTGGGGTATGAGTAACGGGGAAGACGTCTCTGTTTAATATAGTGGGGTTAGGTTGGGGTCTTCCTCGTTACTCATACGTCTCTGTTTAATATAGTGGGGTTAGGTTGGGGTCTCCCCCGTTACTCATACATCTCTGTTTAATATAGTGGGGTTAGGTTGGGGTCTTCCTCGTTACTCATACATCTCTGTTTAATATAGTGGGGTTAGGTTGGGGTCTCCCCCGTTACTCATACATCTCTGTTTAATATAGTGGGGTTAGGTTGGGGTCTTCCTCGTTACTCATACATCTCTGTTTAATATGTTGGGGGTAGGTTGGGGTCTTCCTCGTTACTCATACATCTCTGTTTAATATAGTGGGGGTAGGTTGGGGTATGAGTAATGGGGAAGACGTCTCTGTTTAATATAGTGGGGGTAGGTTGGGGTCTTCCCCGTTACTCATACATCTCTGTTTAATATAGTGGGGGTAGGTTGGGGTCTCCCCCGTTACTCATACGTCTCTGTTTAATATAGTGGGGTTAGGTTGGGGTCTCCCCCGTTACTCATACATCTCTGTTTAATATAGTGGGGGTAGGTTGGGGTCTTCCTCGTTACTCATATGTCTCTGTTTAATATAGTGGGGGTAGGTTGGGGTCTTCCTCGTTACTCATACGTCTCTGTTTAATATAGTGGGGTTAGGTTGGGGTATGAGTAATGGGGAAGACGTCTCTGTTTAATATAGTGGGGTTAGGTTGGGGTCTCCCCCGTTACTCATACATCTCTGTTTAATATAGTGGGGTTAGGTTGGGGTATGAGTAACGGGGAAGACGTCTCTGTTTAATATAGTGGGGTTAGGTTGGGGTCTTCCCCGTTACTCATACGTCTCTGTTTAATATAGTGGGGTTAGGTTGGGGTCTTCCCCGTTACTCATACGTCTCTGTTTAATATAGTGGGGGTAGGTTGGGGTCTTCCCCGTTACTCATACGTCTCTGTTTAATATAGTGGGGTTAGGTTGGGGTCTTCCTCGTTACTCATACGTCTCTGTTTAATATAGTGGGGGTAGGTTGGGGTCTCCCCCGTTACTCATACATCTCTGTTTAATATAGTGGGGGTAGGTTGGGGTATGAGTAATGGGGAAGACGTCTCTGTTTAATATAGTGGGGTTAGGTTGGGGTCTTCCTCGTTACTCATACGTCTCTGTTTAATATAGTGGGGTTAGGTTGGGGTCTCCCCCATTACTCATACATCTCTGTTTAATATAGGGGGGTTAGGTTGGGGTATGAGTAACGGGGAAGACGTCTCTGTTTAATATAGTGGGGTTAGGTTGGGGTCTTCCCCGTTACTCATACGTCTCTGTTTAATATAGTGGGGGTAGGTTGGGGTCTTCCTCGTTACTCATACGTCTCTGTTTAATATAGTGGGGTTAGGTTGGGGTATGAGTAACGGGAAGACGTCTCTGTTTAATATAGTGGGGTTAGGTTGGGGTCTTCCCCGTTACTCATACGTCTCTGTTTAATATAGTGGGGTTAGGTTGGGGTCTTCCCCGTTACTCATACGTCTCTGTTTAATATAGTGGGGGTAGGTTGGGGTCTTCCTCGTTACTCATACATCTCTGTTTAATATAGTGGGGGTAGGTTGGGGTCTTCCCCGTTACTCATACGTCTCTGTTTAATATAGTGGGGGTAGGTTGGGGTCTTCCTCGTTACTCATACGTCTCTGTTTAATATAGTGGGGGTAGGTTGGGGTCTCCCTCGTTACTCATACGTCTCTGTTTAATATAGTGGGGTAGGTTGGGGTCTCCCCATTACTCATACGTCTCTGTTTAATATAGGGGGTTAGGTTGGGGTATGAGTAACGGGAAGACGTCTCTGTTTAATATAGTGGGGGTAGGTTGGGGTCTTCCTCGTTACTCATACGTCTCTGTTTAATATAGTGGGGTTAGGTTGGGGTCTTCCCGTTACTCATACATCTCTGTTTAATATAGTGGGGTAGGTTGGGGTCTTCCTCGTTACTCATACATCTCTGTTTAATATAGTGGGGTTAGGTTGGGGTCTTCCTCGTTACTCATACGTCTCTGTTTAATATAGTGGGGGTAGGTTGGGGTCTTCCCCGTTACTCATACGTCTCTGTTTAATATAGTGGGGGTAAGTTGGGGTATGAGTAACGGGAAGACGTCTCTGTTTAATATAGTGGGGTTAGGTTGGGGTCTTCCTCGTTACTCATATGTCTCTGTTTAATATAGTGGGGTTAGGTTGGGGTCTTCCTCGTTACTCATACATCTCTGTTTAATATAGTGGGGGTAGGTTGGGGTATGAGTAATGGGGAAGACGTCTCTGTTTAATATAGTGGGGTTAGGTTGGGGTCTTCCTCGTTACTCATACGTCTCTGTTTAATATAGTGGGGGTAGGTTGGGGTCTTCCTCGTTACTCATACATCTCTGTTTAATATAGTGGGGGTAGGTTGGGGTATGAGTAATGGGGAAGACGTTTCTGTTTAATATAGTGGGGTTAGGTTGGGGTCTCCCTCGTTACTCATACGTCTCTGTTTAATATAGTGGGGTTAGATTGGGGTCTTCCTCGTTACTCATACGTCTCTGTTTAATATAGTGGGGGTAAGTTGGGGTATGAGTAACGGGAAGACGTCTCTGTTTAATATAGTGGGGTTAGGTTGGGGTCTCCCCCATTACTCATACGTCTCTGTTTAATATAGGGGGGTTAGGTTGGGGTATGAGTAATGGGGAAGACGTCTCTGTTTAATATAGTGGGGGTAGGTTGGGGTATGAGTAACGGGGAAGACGTCTCTGTTTAATATAGTGGGGGTAGGTTGGGGTATGAGTAACGGGGAAGACGTCTCTGTTTAATATAGTGGGGTTAGGTTGGGGTCTTCCTCGTTACTCATACGTCTCTGTTTAATATAGTGGGGGTAGGTTGGGGTCTTCCTCGTTACTCATACGTCTCTGTTTAATATAGTGGGGTTAGGTTG
The DNA here is from genome assembly GCF_034236695.1 of Oncorhynchus nerka. Lineage (NCBI taxonomy): Eukaryota > Metazoa > Chordata > Actinopteri > Salmoniformes > Salmonidae > Oncorhynchus > Oncorhynchus nerka. The sequence goes on along the minus strand of NC_088401.1, from coordinate 79,766,245 downwards.
GGGTCTTCCCCGTTACTCATACATCTCTGTTTAATATAGTGGGATTAGGTTGGGGTCTTCCCCGTTACTCATACATCTCTGTTTAATATAGTGGGGGTAGGTTGGGGTCTTCCTCGTTACTCATACGTCTCTGTTTAATATAGTGGGGGTAGGTTGGGGTATGAGTAATGGGGAAGACGTCTCTGTTTAATATAGTGGGGGTAGGTTGGGGTATGAGTAACGGGGAAGACGTCTCTGTTTAATATAGTGGGGGTAAGTTGGGGTATGAGTAACGGGGAAGACGTCTCTGTTTAATATAGTGGGGGTAGGTTGGGGTCTTCCTCGTTACTCATACATCTCTGTTTAATATAGTGGGGGTAGGTTGGGGTCTTCCTCGTTACTCATACATCTCTGTTTAATATAGTGGGGGTAGGTTGGGGTCTCCCCCATTACTCATACGTCTCTGTTTAATATAGTGGGGAGGTTGGGGTATGAGTAATGGGGAAGACGTCTCTGTTTAATATAGTGGGGGTAGGTTGGGGTCTTCCTCGTTACTCATACGTCTCTGTTTAATATAGTGGGGGTAGGTTGGGGTCTCCCCCATTACTCATACGTCTCTGTTTAATATAGTGGGGGTAGGTTGGGGTATGAGTAATGGGGAAGACGTCTCTGTTTAATATAGTGGGGGTAGGTTGGGGTCTTCCTCGTTACTCATATGTCTCTGTTTAATATAGTGGGGTTAGGTTGGGGTCTTCCTCGTTACTCATACGTCTCTGTTTAATATAGTGGGGTTAGGTTGGGGTATGAGTAACGGGGAAGACGTCTCTGTTTAATATAGTGGGGGTAGGTTGGGGTCTTCCCCGTTACTCATACGTCTCTGTTTAATATAGTGGGGGTAGGTTGGGGTCTTCCTCGTTACTCATACGTCTCTGTTTAATATAGTGGGGTTAGGTTGGGGTATGAGTAACGGGGAAGACGTCTCTGTTTAATATAGTGGGGTTAGGTTGGGGTCTTCCCCGTTACTCATACATCTCTGTTTAATATAGTGGGGTTAGGTTGGGGTCTTCCCCGTTACTCATACATCTCTGTTTAATATAGTGGGGGTAGGTTGGGGTCTTCCTCGTTACTCATACGTCTCTGTTTAATATAGTGGGGGTAGGTTGGGGTATGAGTAATGGGGAAGACGTCTCTGTTTAATATAGTGGGGGTAGGTTGGGGTATGAGTAACGGGGAAGACGTCTCTGTTTAATATAGTGGGGGTAAGTTGGGGTATGAGTAACGGGGAAGACGTCTCTGTTTAATATAGTGGGGGTAGGTTGGGGTCTTCCTCGTTACTCATACATCTCTGTTTAATATAGTGGGGTTAGGTTGGGGTCTTCCCCGTTACTCATACGTCTCTGTTTAATATAGTGGGGTTAGGTTGGGGTCTTCCCCGTTACTCATACGTCTCTGTTTAATATAGTGGGGGTAGGTTGGGGTCTTCCCCGTTACTCATACGTCTCTGTTTAATATAGTGGGGTTAGGTTGGGGTCTTCCTCGTTACTCATACGTCTCTGTTTAATATAGTGGGGTAGGTTGGGGTCTCCCCGTTACTCATACATCTCTGTTTAATATAGTGGGGGTAGGTTGGGGTATGAGTAATGGGGAAGACGTCTCTGTTTAATATAGTGGGGTTAGGTTGGGGTCTTCCTCGTTACTCATACGTCTCTGTTTAATATAGTGGGGTTAGGTTGGGGTCTCCCCCATTACTCATACATCTCTGTTTAATATAGGGGGTTAGGTTGGGGTATGAGTAACGGGAAGACGTCTCTGTTTAATATAGTGGGGTTAGGTTGGGGTCTTCCCCGTTACTCATACGTCTCTGTTTAATATAGTGGGGGTAGGTTGGGGTCTTCCTCGTTACTCATACGTCTCTGTTTAATATAGTGGGGTTAGGTTGGGGTATGAGTAACGGGGAAGACGTCTCTGTTTAATATAGTGGGGTTAGGTTGGGGTCTTCCCCGTTACTCATACGTCTCTGTTTAATATAGTGGGGTTAGGTTGGGGTCTTCCCCGTTACTCATACGTCTCTGTTTAATATAGTGGGGGTAGGTTGGGGTCTTCCTCGTTACTCATACATCTCTGTTTAATATAGTGGGGGTAGGTTGGGGTCTTCCCCGTTACTCATACGTCTCTGTTTAATATAGTGGGGGTAGGTTGGGGTCTTCCTCGTTACTCATACGTCTCTGTTTAATATAGTGGGGGTAGGTTGGGGTCTCCCCCATTACTCATACGTCTCTGTTTAATATAGGGGGGTTAGGTTGGGGTATGAGTAACGGGGAAGACGTCTCTGTTTAATATAGTGGGGGTAGGTTGGGGTCTTCCTCGTTACTCATACGTCTCTGTTTAATATAGTGGGGTTAGGTTGGGGTCTTCCCCGTTACTCATACATCTCTGTTTAATATAGTGGGGGTAGGTTGGGGTCTTCCTCGTTACTCATACATCTCTGTTTAATATAGTGGGGTTAGGTTGGGGTCTTCCTCGTTACTCATACGTCTCTGTTTAATATAGTGGGGGTAGGTTGGGGTCTTCCCCGTTACTCATACGTCTCTGTTTAATATAGTGGGGGTAAGTTGGGGTATGAGTAACGGGGAAGACGTCTCTGTTTAATATAGTGGGGTTAGGTTGGGGTCTTCCTCGTTACTCATATGTCTCTGTTTAATATAGTGGGGTTAGGTTGGGGTCTTCCTCGTTACTCATACATCTCTGTTTAATATAGTGGGGGTAGGTTGGGGTATGAGTAATGGGGAAGACGTCTCTGTTTAATATAGTGGGGTTAGGTTGGGGTCTTCCTCGTTACTCATACGTCTCTGTTTAATATAGTGGGGGTAGGTTGGGGTCTTCCTCGTTACTCATACATCTCTGTTTAATATAGTGGGGGTAGGTTGGGGTATGAGTAATGGGGAAGACGTTTCTGTTTAATATAGTGGGGTTAGGTTGGGGTCTCCCTCGTTACTCATACGTCTCTGTTTAATATAGTGGGGTTAGGTTGGGGTCTTCCTCGTTACTCATACGTCTCTGTTTAATATAGTGGGGGTAAGTTGGGGTATGAGTAACGGGGAAGACGTCTCTGTTTAATATAGTGGGGTTAGGTTGGGGTCTCCCCCATTACTCATACGTCTCTGTTTAATATAGGGGGGTTAGGTTGGGGTATGAGTAATGGGGAAGACGTCTCTGTTTAATATAGTGGGGGTAGGTTGGGGTATGAGTAACGGGGAAGACGTCTCTGTTTAATATAGTGGGGGTAGGTTGGGGTATGAGTAACGGGGAAGACGTCTCTGTTTAATATAGTGGGGTTAGGTTGGGGTCTTCCTCGTTACTCATACGTCTCTGTTTAATATAGTGGGGTAGGTTGGGGTCTTCCTCGTTACTCATACGTCTCTGTTTAATATAGTGGGGTTAGGTTGGGGTCTTCCCCGTTACTCATACATCTCTGTTTAATATAGTGGGGTTAGGTTGGGGTCTTCCCCGTTACTCATACATCTCTGTTTAATATAGTGGGGGTAGGTTGGGGTCTTCCTCGTTACTCATACGTCTCTGTTTAATATAGTGGGGGTAGGTTGGGGTATGAGTAATGGGGAAGACGTCTCTGTTTAATATAGTGGGGTAGGTTGGGGTATGAGTAACGGGAAGACGTCTCTGTTTAATATAGTGGGGGTAAGTTGGGGTATGAGTAACGGGAAGACGTCTCTGTTTAATATAGTGGGGGTAGGTTGGGGTCTTCCTCGTTACTCATACATCTCTGTTTAATATAGTGGGGGTAGGTTGGGGTCTTCCTCGTTACTCATACATCTCTGTTTAATATAGTGGGGGTAGGTTGGGGTCTCCCCATTACTCATACGTCTCTGTTTAATATAGTGGGGGTAGGTTGGGGTATGAGTAATGGGGAAGACGTCTCTGTTTAATATAGTGGGGGTAGGTTGGGGTCTTCCTCGTTACTCATACGTCTCTGTTTAATATAGTGGGGGTAGGTTGGGGTCTCCCCCATTACTCATACGTCTCTGTTTAATATAGTGGGGGTAGGTTGGGGTATGAGTAATGGGGAAGACGTCTCTGTTTAATATAGTGGGGGTAGGTTGGGGTCTTCCTCGTTACTCATATGTCTCTGTTTAATATAGTGGGGTTAGGTTGGGGTCTTCCTCGTTACTCATACGTCTCTGTTTATATAGTGGGGTTAGGTTGGGGTATGAGTAACGGGAAGACGTCTCTGTTTAATATAGTGGGGGTAGGTTGGGGTCTTCCCCGTTACTCATACGTCTCTGTTTAATATAGTGGGGGTAGGTTGGGGTCTTCCTCGTTACTCATACGTCTCTGTTTAATATAGTGGGGTTAGGTTGGGGTATGAGTAACGGGGAAGACGTCTCTGTTTAATATAGTGGGGTTAGGTTGGGGTCTTCCCCGTTACTCATACATCTCTGTTTAATATAGTGGGGTAGGTTGGGGTCTTCCTCGTTACTCATCGTCTCTGTTTAATATAGTGGGGTAGGTTGGGGTATGAGTAATGGGGAAGACGTCTCTGTTTAATATAGTGGGGGTAGGTTGGGGTATGAGTAACGGGAAGACGTCTCTGTTTAATATAGTGGGGTAAGTTGGGGTATGAGTAACGGGAAGACGTCTCTGTTTAATATAGTGGGGTAGGTTGGGGTCTTCCTCGTTACTCATACATCTCTGTTTAATATAGTGGGGGGTAGGTTGGGGTCTTCCTCGTTACTCATACATCTCTGTTTAATATAGTGGGGGTAGGTTGGGGTATGAGTAATGGGGAAGACGTCTCTGTTTAATATAGTGGGGGTAGGTTGGGGTCTTCCTCGTTACTCATACGTCTCTGTTTAATATAGTGGGGTTAGGTTGGGGTATGAGTAACGGGGAAGACGTCTCTGTTTAATATAGTGGGGGTAGGTTGGGGTCTTCCCCGTTACTCATACGTCTCTGTTTAATATAGTGGGGGTAGGTTGGGGTCTTCCTCGTTACTCATACGTCTCTGTTTAATATAGTGGGGTTAGGTTGGGGTATGAGTAACGGGAAGACGTCTCTGTTTAATATAGTGGGGTTAGGTTGGGGTCTTCCCCGTTACTCATACATCTCTGTTTAATATAGTGGGGTTAGGTTGGGGTCTTCCCCGTTACTCATACATCTCTGTTTAATATAGTGGGGGTAGGTTGGGGTCTTCCTCGTTACTCATACGTCTCTGTTTAATATAGTGGGGGTAGGTTGGGGTATGAGTAATGGGGAAGACGTCTCTGTTTAATATAGTGGGGTAGGTTGGGGTATGAGTAACGGGGAAGACGTCTCTGTTTAATATAGTGGGGTAGTTGGGGTATGAGTAACGGGAAGACGTCTCTGTTTAATATAGTGGGGGTAGGTTGGGGTCTTCCTCGTTACTCATACATCTCTGTTTAATATAGTGGGGGTAGGTTGGGGTCTTCCTCGTTACTCATACATCTCTGTTTAATATAGTGGGGGTAGGTTGGGGTCTCCCCATTACTCATACGTCTCTGTTTAATATAGTGGGGTAGGTTGGGGTATGAGTAATGGGGAAGACGTCTCTGTTTAATATAGTGGGGGTAGGTTGGGGTCTTCCTCGTTACTCATACGTCTCTGTTTAATATAGTGGGGGTAGGTTGGGGTCTCCCCCATTACTCATACGTCTCTGTTTAATATAGTGGGGGTAGGTTGGGGTATGAGTAATGGGGAAGACGTCTCTGTTTAATATAGTGGGGGTAGGTTGGGGTCTTCCTCGTTACTCATACGTCTCTGTTTAATATAGTGGGGTAGGTTGGGGTCTCCCCATTACTCATACGTCTCTGTTTAATATAGTGGGGGTAGGTTGGGGTATGAGTAATGGGGAAGACGTCTCTGTTTAATATAGTGGGGGTAGGTTGGGGTCTTCCTCGTTACTCATATGTCTCTGTTTAATATAGTGGGGTTAGGTTGGGGTCTTCCTCGTTACTCATACGTCTCTGTTTAATATAGTGGGGTTAGGTTGGGGTATGAGTAACGGGGAAGACGTCTCTGTTTAATATAGTGGGGGTAGGTTGGGGTCTTCCCCGTTACTCATACGTCTCTGTTTAATATAGTGGGGGTAGGTTGGGGTCTTCCTCGTTACTCATACGTCTCTGTTTAATATAGTGGGGTTAGGTTGGGGTATGAGTAACGGGGAAGACGTCTCTGTTTAATATAGTGGGGTTAGGTTGGGGTCTTCCCCGTTACTCATACATCTCTGTTTAATATAGTGGGGTAGGTTGGGGTCTTCCTCGTTACTCATACGTCTCTGTTTAATATAGTGGGGGTAGGTTGGGGTATGAGTAATGGGGAAGACGTCTCTGTTTAATATAGTGGGGGTAGGTTGGGGTATGAGTAACGGGGAAGACGTCTCTGTTTAATATAGTGGGGGTAAGTTGGGGTATGAGTAACGGGGAAGACGTCTCTGTTTAATATAGTGGGGGTAGGTTGGGGTCTTCCTCGTTACTCATACATCTCTGTTTAATATAGTGGGGGTAGGTTGGGGTCTTCCTCGTTACTCATACATCTCTGTTTAATATAGTGGGGGTAGGTTGGGGTATGAGTAATGGGGAAGACGTCTCTGTTTAATATAGTGGGGTAGGTTGGGGTCTTCCTCGTTACTCATACGTCTCTGTTTAATATAGTGGGGTTAGGTTGGGGTATGAGTAACGGGAAGACGTCTCTGTTTAATATAGTGGGGTAGGTTGGGGTCTTCCCGTTACTCATACGTCTCTGTTTAATATAGTGGGGGTAGGTTGGGGTCTTCCTCGTTACTCATACGTCTCTGTTTAATATAGTGGGGTTAGGTTGGGGTATGAGTAACGGGAAGACGTCTCTGTTTAATATAGTGGGGTTAGGTTGGGGTCTTCCCCGTTACTCATACATCTCTGTTTAATATAGTGGGGTTAGGTTGGGGTCTTCCCCGTTACTCATACATCTCTGTTTAATATAGTGGGGGTAGGTTGGGGTCTTCCTCGTTACTCATACGTCTCTGTTTAATATAGTGGGGGTAGGTTGGGGTATGAGTAATGGGGAAGACGTCTCTGTTTAATATAGTGGGGGTAGGTTGGGGTATGAGTAACGGGAAGACGTCTCTGTTTAATATAGTGGGGGTAAGTTGGGGTATGAGTAACGGGAAGACGTCTCTGTTTAATATAGTGGGGGTAGGTTGGGGTCTTCCTCGTTACTCATACATCTCTGTTTAATATAGTGGGGGTAGGTTGGGGTCTTCCTCGTTACTCATACATCTCTGTTTAATATAGTGGGGGTAGGTTGGGGTCTCCCCCATTACTCATACGTCTCTGTTTAATATAGTGGGGGTAGGTTGGGGTATGAGTAATGGGGAAGACGTCTCTGTTTAATATAGTGGGGGTAGGTTGGGGTCTTCCTCGTTACTCATACGTCTCTGTTTAATATAGTGGGGTAGGTTGGGGTCTCCCCATTACTCATACGTCTCTGTTTAATATAGTGGGGGTAGGTTGGGGTATGAGTAATGGGGAAGACGTCTCTGTTTAATATAGTGGGGGTAGGTTGGGGTCTTCCTCGTTACTCATATGTCTCTGTTTAATATAGTGGGGTTAGGTTGGGGTCTTCCTCGTTACTCATACGTCTCTGTTTAATATAGTGGTGTTAGGTTGGGGTATGAGTAACGGGGAAGACGTCTCTGTTTAATATAGTGGGGGTAGGTTGGGGTCTTCCCCGTTACTCATACGTCTCTGTTTAATATAGTGGGGGTAGGTTGGGGTCTTCCTCGTTACTCATACGTCTCTGTTTAATATAGTGGGGTTAGGTTGGGGTATGAGTAACGGGGAAGACGTCTCTGTTTAATATAGTGGGGTTAGGTTGGGGTCTTCCCGTTACTCATACGTCTCTGTTTAATATAGTGGGGTTAGGTTGGGGTCTTCCCGTTACTCATACGTCTCTGTTTAATATAGTGGGGGTAGGTTGGGGTCTTCCTCGTTACTCATACATCTCTGTTTAATATAGTGGGGTAGGTTGGGGTCTTCCCCGTTACTCATACGTCTCTGTTTAATATAGTGGGGGTAGGTTGGGGTCTTCCTCGTTACTCATACGTCTCTGTTTAATATAGTGGGGGTAGGTTGGGGTCTCCCCATTACACATACGTCTCTGTTTAATATAGGGGGTTAGGTTGGGGTATGAGTAACGGGAAGACGTCTCTGTTTAATATAGTGGGGTAGGTTGGGGTCTTCCCGTTACTCATACATCTCTGTTTAATATAGTGGGGTTAGGTTGGGGTCTTCCCCATTACTCATACATCTCTGTTTAATATAGTGGGGGTAGGTTGGGGTCTTCCTCGTTACTCATACATCTCTGTTTAATATAGTGGGGGTAGGTTGGGGTATGAGTAACGGGGAAGACGTCTCTGTTTAATATAGTGGGGTAGGTTGGGGTCTTCCTCGTTACTCATACATCTCTGTTTAATATAGTGGGGTAGGTTGGGGTATGAGTAATGGGGAAGACGTCTCTGTTTAATATAGTGGGGTTAGGTTGGGGTCTTCCTCGTTACTCATACGTCTCTGTTTAATATAGTGGGGGTAGGTTGGGGTCTTCCCCGTTACTCATACGTCTCTGTTTAATATAGGGGGTTAGGTTGGGGTATGAGTAACGGGAAGACGCGTCTGTTTAATATAGTGGGGTAGGTTGGGGTCTTCCTCGTTACTCATACATCTCTGTTTAATATAGTGGGGGTAGGTTGGGGTATGAGTAATGGGGAAGACGTCTCTGTTTAATATAGTGAGGTTAGGTTGGGGTCTTCCTCATTACTCATACGTCTCTGTTTAATATAGTGGGGGTAGGTTGGGGTCTCCCCCATTACTCATACGTCTCTGTTTAATATAGTGGGGGTAGGTTGGGGTCTCCCCATTACTCATACGTCTCTGTTTAATATAGGGGGGTTAGGTTGGGGTATGAGTAACGGGGAAGACGTCTCTGTTTAATATAGTGGGGTTAGGTTGGGGTCTCCCCATTACTCATACGTCTCTGTTTAATATAGGGGGTTAGGTTGGGGTATGAGTAACGGGAAGACGTCTCTGTTTAATATAGTGGGGGTAGGTTGGGGTCTTCCTCGTTACTCATACGTCTCTGTTTAATATAGTGGGGTAGGTTGGGGTCTTCCTCGTTACTCATACGTCTCTGTTTAATATAGGGGGTTAGGTTGGGGTATGAGTAATGGGGAAGACGTCTCTGTTTAATATAGTGGGGGTAGGTTGGGGTCTCCCCATTACTCATACGTCTCTGTTTAATATAGGGGGTTAGGTTGGGGTATGAGTAACGGGGAAGACGTCTCTGTTTAATATAGGGGGGTTAGGTTGGGGTCTCCCCCATTACTCATACGTCTCTGTTTAATATAGGGGGGTTAGGTTGGGGTCTTCCTCGTTACTCATACGTCTCTGTTTAATATAGTGGGGTTAGGTTGGGGTCTCCCCCATTACTCATACGTCTCTGTTTAATATAGGGGGGTTAGGTTGGGGTCTCCCCCATTACTCATACGTCTCTGTTTAATATAGGGGGTTAGGTTGGGGTATGAGTAACGGGAAGACGTCTCTGTTTAATACAACAAAAAATATCTAGTTAACAGAAGAAAGGAAGACAAAATAAGGACAGAAGAAAAAGGAAAAGAAAAAGGACAACAAAGTGAAACCTCTAAAGAAACAAGAGACCATAATACAAGAAACAGCACTATAGAGAGATAGAACAACAACAACGCAACCACTGCCAGCTAGCCTACTTCAGCAGTACTGTATCATTTGAATTATTTTAGTCAATAAGATTCCTGCTACGTAACCTTAACTTTCTGAACATTCGAGACGTGTAGTCCATTTGTCATTCCAATCTTCTTTGCATTAGCGTAGCCTCTTCTGTAGCCTGTCAACTATGTGTCTGTCTATCCCTGTTCTCTCCTCTCTGCACAGACCATACAAACGCTCCACACCGCGTGGCCGCGCCACTCTAATCTGGTGGTCCCAGCGCGCACGACCCACGTGGAGTTCCAGGTCTCCGGTAGCCTCTGGAACTGCCGATCTGCGGCCAACAAGGCAGAGTTCATCTCAGCCTATGCCTCCCTCCAGTCCCTCGACTTCTTGGCACTGACGGAAACATGGATCACCACAGATAACACTGCTACTCCTACTGCTCTCTCTTCGTCCGCCCACGTGTTCTCGCACACCCCGAGAGCTTCTGGTCAGCGGGGTGGTGGCACCGGGATCCTCATCTCTCCCAAGTGGTCATTCTCTCTTTCCCCTTACCCATCTGTCTATCGCCTCCTTTGAATTCCATGCTGTCACAGTTACCAGCCCTTTCAAGCTTAACATCCTTATCATTTATCGCCCTCCAGGTTCCTCGGAGAGTTCATCAATGAGCTTGATGCCTTGATAAGCTCCTTTCCTGAGGATGGCTCACCTCTCACAGTTCTGGGCGACTTTAACCTCCCCACGTCTACCTTTGACTCATTCCTCTCTGCCTCCTTCTTTCCACTCCTCTCCTCTTTTGACCTCACCCTCTCACCTTCCCCCTCTACTCACAAGGCAGGCAATACGCTCGACCTCATCTTTACTAGATGCTGTTCTTCCACTAACCTCACTGCAACTCCCCTCCAAGTCTCCGACCACTACCTTGTATCCTTTTCCCTCTTGCTCTCATCCAACACTTCCCACACTGCCCCTACTCGGATGGTATCGCGCCGTCCCAATCTTCGCTCTCTCTCCCCCGCTACTCTCTCCTCTTCCATCCTATCATCTCTTCCCTCTGCTCAAACCTTCTCCAACCTATCTCCTGATTCTGCCTCCTCAACCCTCCTCTCCTCCCTTTCTGCATCCCTTGATTCTCTATGTCCCCTATCCTCCAGGCCGGCTCGGTCCTCCCTCCTGCTCCGTGGCTCGACGACTCATTGCGAGCTCACAGAACAGGGCTCCGGGCAGCCGAGCGGAAATGGAGGAAAACTCGCCTCCCCTGCGGACCTGGCATCCTTTCACTCCCTCCTCTCTACATTTTCCTCTTCTGTCTCTGCTGCTAAAGCCACTTTCTACCACTCTAAAGTCCAAGCATCTGCCTCTAACCCTAGGAAGCTCTTTGCCACCTTCTCCTCCCTCCTGAATCCTCCTCCCCTCCCCCCCTCCTCCCTCTCTGCAGATGACTTCGTCAACCATTTTGAAAAGAAGGTCGACGACATCCGATCCTCGTTTGCTAAGTCAAACGGCACCGCTGGTTCTGCTCACACTGCCCTACCCTGTGATCTGACCTCTTTCTCCCCTCTCTCTCCAGATGAAATCTCGCGTCTTGTGACGGCCGGCCGCCCAACAACCTGCCCGCTTGACCCTATTCCCTCCTCTCTTCTCCAGACCATTTCCGGAGACCTTCTCCCTTACCTCACCTCGCTCATCAACTCATCCCTGACCGCTGGCTACGTCCCTTCTGTCTTCAAGAGAGCGAGAGTTGCACCCCTTCTGAAAAAACCTACACTCGATCCCTCCGATGTCAACAACTACAGACCAGTATCCCTTCTTTCTTTTCTCTCCAAAACTCTTGAACGTGCCGTCCTTGGCCAGCTCTCCCGCTATCTCTCTCAGAATGACCTTCTTGATCCAAATCAGTCAGGTTTCAAGACTAGTCATTCAACTGAGACTGCTCTTCTCTGTATCACGGAGGCCCTCCGCACTGCTAAAGCTAACTCTCTCTCCTCTGCTCTCATCCTTCTAGACCTATCGGCTGCCTTCGATACTGTGAACCATCAGATCCTCCTCTCCACCCTCTCCGAGTTGGGCATCTCCGGCGCGGCCCACGCTTGGATTGCGTCCTACCTGACAGGTCGCTCCTACCAGGTGGCGTGGCGAGAATCTGTCTCCTCACCACGCGCTCTCACCACTGGCGTCCCCAGGGCTCTGTTCTAGGCCCTCTCCTATTCTCGCTATACACCAAGTCACTTGGCTCTGTCATAACCTCACATGGTCTCTCCTATCATTGCTATGCAGACGACACACAATTAATCTTCTCCTTTCCCCTTCTGATGACCAGATGGCGAATCGCATCTCTGCATGTCTGGCAGACATATCAGTGTGGATGACGGATCACCACCTCAAGCTGAACCTCGGCAAGACGGAGCTGCTCTTCCTCCCGGGAAGGACTGCCCGTTCCATGATCTCGCCATCACGGTTGACAACCATTGTGTCCTCCTCTCAGAGCGCTAAGAACCTTGGCGTGATCCTGGACAACACCCTGTCGTTCTCAACTAACATCAAGGCGGTGGCCCGTTCTTGTAGGTTCATGCTCTACAACATCCGCAGAGTACGACCCTGCCTCACACAGGAAGCAGCGCAGGTCCTAATCCAGGCACTTGTCATCTCCCGTCTGGATTACTGCAACTCGCTGTTGGCTGGGCTCCCTGCCTGTGCCATTAAACCCCTACAACTCATCCAGAACGCCGCAGCCCGTCTGGTGTTCAACCTTCCCAAGTTCTCTCACGTCACCCCGCTCCTCCGCTCTCTCCACTGGCTTCCAGTTGAAGCTCGCATCCGCTACAAGACCATGGTGCTTGCCTGGAGCTGTGAGGGGAACGGCACCTCAGTACCTCCAGGCTCTGATCAGGCCCTACACCCAAACAAGGGCACTGCGTTCATCCACCTCTGGCCTGCTCGCCTCCCTACCACTGAGGAAGTACAGTTCCCGCGCAGCCCAGTCAAAACTGTTCGCTGCTCTGGCCCCCCAATGGTGGAACAAACTCCCTCACGACGCCAGGACAGCGGAGTCAATCACCACCTTCCGGAGACACCTGAAACCCCACCTCTTTCAGGAATACCTAGGATAGGATAAAGTAATCCTTCTCACCCCCCTTAAAAGATTTAGATGCACTATTGTAAAGTGGCTGTTCCACTGGATGTCTTAAGGTGAACGCACCAATTTGTAAGTCGCTCTGGATAAGAGCGTCTGCTAAATGACTTAAATGTAAATGTAATATAGTGGGGGTAAGTTGGGGTATGAGTAACGGGGAAGACGTCTCTGTTTAATATAGTGGGGGTAGGTTGGGGTCTTCCTCGTTACTCATACATCTCTGTTTAATATAGTGGGGTAGGTTGGGGTCTTCCTCGTTACTCATACATCTCTGTTTAATATAGTGGGGTAGGTTGGGGTCTCCCCATTACTCATACGTCTCTGTTTAATATAGTGGGGGTAGGTTGGGGTATGAGTAATGGGGAAGACGTCTCTGTTTACTATAGTGGGGGTAGGTTGGGGTCTTCCTCGTTACTCATACGTCTCTGTTTAATATAGTGGGGTAGGTTGGGATCTCCCCCATTACTCATACGTCTCTGTTTAATATAGTGGGGTAGGTTGGGGTATGAGTAATGGGGAAGACGTCTCTGTTTAATATAGTGGGGGTAGGTTGGGGTCTTCCTCGTTACTCATATGTCTCTGTTTAATATAGTGGGGTTAGGTTGGGGTCTTCCTCGTTACTCATACGTCTCTGTTTAATATAGTGGGGTTAGGTTGGGGTATGAGTAACGGGAAGACGTCTCTGTTTAATATAGTGGGGTAGGTTGGGGTCTTCCCGTTACTCATACGTCTCTGTTTAATATAGTGGGGGTAGGTTGGGGTCTTCCTCGTTACTCATACGTCTCTGTTTAATATAGTGGGGTTAGGTTGGGGTATGAGTAACGGGAAGACGTCTCTGTTTAATATAGTGGGGTAGGTTGGGGTCTTCCCATTACTCATACGTCTCTGTTTAATATAGTGGGGTTAGGTTGGGGTCTTCCCCGTTACTCATACGTCTCTGTTTAATATAGTGGGGGTAGGTTGGGGTCTTCCTCGTTACTCATACATCTCTGTTTAATATAGTGGGGGTAGGTTGGGGTCTTCCCCGTTACTCATACGTCTCTGTTTAATATAGTGGGGGTAGGTTGGGGTCTTCCTCGTTACTCATACGTCTCTGTTTAATATAGTGGGGGTAGGTTGGGGTCTCCCCCGTTACACATACGTCTCTGTTTAATATAGGGGGGTTACGTTGGGGTATGAGTAACGGGGAAGACGTCTCTGTTTAATATAGTGGGGTTAGGTTGGGGTCTTCCCCGTTACTCATACATCTCTGTTTAATATAGTGGGGTTAGGTTGGGGTCTTCCCCGTTACTCATACATCTCTGTTGAATATAGTGGGGGTAGGTTGGGGTCTTCCTCGTTACTCATACATCTCTGTTTAATATAGTGGGGTTAGGTTGGGGTCTTCCTCGTTACTCATATGTCTCTGTTTAATATAGTGGGGTTAGGTTGGGGTCTTCCTCGTTACTCATACATCTCTGTTTAATATAGTGGGGGTAGGTTGGGGTCTTCCCCGTTACTCATACGTCTCTGTTTAATATAGGGGTTAGGTTGGGGTATGAGTAACGGGAAGACGTCTCTGTTTAATATAGTGGGGATAGGTTGGGGTCTTCCTCGTTACTCATACATCTCTGTTTAATATAGTGGGGTTAGGTTGGGGTCTTCCCCGTAATGGGGAAGACGTCTCTGTTTAATATAGTGGGGTTAGGTTGGGGTCTTCCTCGTTACTCATACATCTCTGTTTAATATAGTGTGGGTAGGTTGGGGTCTTCCCATTACTCATACGTCTCTGTTTAATATAGTGGGGGTAGGTTGGGGTCTCCCCATTACTCATACGTCTCTGTTTAATATAGGGGGTTAGGTTGGGGTATGAGTAACGGGAAGACGTCTCTGTTTAATATAGTGGGGTTAGGTTGGGGTCTCCCCCATTACTCATACGTCTCTGTTTAATATAGGGGGTTAGGTTGGGGTATGAGTAACGGGAAGACGTCTCTGTTTAATATAGTGGGGTTAGGTTGGGGTCTTCCTCGTTACTCATACGTCTCTTTTAATATAGTGGGGTAGGTTGGGGTCTTCCTCGGGATACGTCTCTGTTTAATATAGTGGGGTTAGGTTGGGGTCTTCCCCGTTACTCATACATCTCTGTTTAATATAGTGGGGTTAGGTTGGGGTCTTCCCCGTTGCTCATACATCTCTGTTTAATATAGTGGGGGTAGGTTGGGGTCTTCCTCGTTACTCATACATCTCTGTTTAATATAGTGGGGGTAGGTTGGGGTCTCTGTTTAATATAGTGGGGTAGGTTGGGGTATGAGTAATGGGGAAGACGTCTCTGTTTAATATAGTGGGGGTAGGTTGGGGTCTTCCTCGTTACTCATATGTCTCTGTTTAATATAGTGGGGTTAGGTTGGGGTCTTCCTCGTTACTCATACGTCTCTGTTTAATATAGTGGGGTTAGGTTGGGGTATGAGTAACGGGGAAGACGTCTCTGTTTAATATAGTGGGGGTAGGTTGGGGTCTTCCCCGTTACTCATACGTCTCTGTTTAATATAGTGGGGGTAGGTTGGGGTCTTCCCGTTACTCATACGTCTCTGTTTAATATAGTGGGGTTAGGTTGGGGTATGAGTAACGGGGAAGACGTCTCTGTTTAATATAGTGGGGTTAGGTTGGGGTCTTCCCCGTTACTCATACGTCTCTGTTTAATATAGTGGGGTTAGGTTGGGGTCTTCCCCGTTACTCATACGTCTCTGTTTAATATAGTGGGGGTAGGTTGGGATCTTCCTCGTTACTCATACATCTCTGTTTAATATAGTTGGGGTAGGTTGGGGTCTTCCCCGTTACTCATACGTCTCTGTTTAATATAGTGGGGGTAGGTTGGGGTCTTCCTCGTTACTCATACGTCTCTGTTTAATATAGTGGGGGTAGGTTGGGGTCTCCCCCATTACACATACGTCTCTGTTTAATATAGGGGGGTTAGGTTGGGGTATGAGTAACGGGGAAGACGTCTCTGTTTAATATAGTGGGGGTAGGTTGGGGTCTTCCCGTTACTCATACGTCTCTGTTTAATATAGTGGGGTTAGGTTGGGGTCTTCCCGTTACTCATACATCTCTGTTTAATATAGTGGTGTTAGGTTGGGGTCTTCCCCGTTACTCATACATCTCTGTTTAATATAGTGGGGGTAGGTTGGGGTCTTCCTCGTTACTCATACATCTCTGTTTAATATAGTGGGGTTAGGTTGGGGTCTTCCTCGTTACTCATATGTCTCTGTTTAATATAGTGGGGTTAGGTTGGGGTCTTCCTCGTTACTCATACATCTCTGTTTAATATAGTGGGGGTAGGTTGGGGTCTTCCCCGTTACTCATACGTCTCTGTTTAATATAGGGGTTAGGTTGGGGTATGAGTAACGGGAAGACGTCTCTGTTTAATATAGTGGGGATAGGTTGGGGTCTTCCTCGTTACTCATACATCTCTGTTTAATATAGTGGGGTAGGTTGGCGTATGAGTAATGGGGAAGACGTCTCTGTTTAATATAGTGGGGTTAGGTTGGGGTCTTCCTCGTTACTCATACGTCTCTGTTTAATATAGTGGGGGTAGGTTGGGGTCTCCCCATTACTCATACGTCTCTGTTTAATATAGTGGGGTAGGTTGGGGTCTCCCCATTACTCATACGTCTCTGTTTAATATAGGGGGTTAGGTTGGGGTATGAGTAACGGGAAGACGTCTCTGTTTAATATAGTGGGGTTAGGTTGGGGTCTCCCCATTACTCATACGTCTCTGTTTAATATAGGGGGTTAGGTTGGGGTATGAGTAACGGGGAAGACGTCTCTGTTTAATATAGTGGGGTTAGGTTGGGGTCTTCCTCGTTACTCATACGTCTCTTTTTAATATAGTGGGGGTAGGTTGGGGTCTTCCTCGTTACTCATACGTCTCTGTTTAATATAGTGGGGTTAGGTTGGGGTCTTCCCCGTTACTCATACATCTCTGTTTAATATAGTGGGGTTAGGTTGGGGTCTTCCCCGTTACTCATACATCTCTGTTTAATATAGTGGGGGTAGGTTGGGGTCTTCCTCATTACTCATACATCTCTGTTTAATATAGTGGGGGTAGGTTGGGGTCTTCCTCGTTACTCATACGTCTCTGTTTAATATAGTGGGGGTAGGTTGGGGTATGAGTAATGGGGAAGACGTCTCTGTTTAATATAGTGGGGGTAGGTTGGGGTCTTCCTCGTTACTCATACGTCTCTGTTTAATATAGTGGGGTTAGGTTGGGGTCTTCCTCGTTACTCATACGTCTCTGTTTAATATAGTGGGGTTAGGTTGGGGTCTTCCTCGTTACTCATACGTCTCTGTTTAATATAGTGGGGTTAGGTTGGGGTCTTCCTCGTTACTCATACGTCTCTGTTTAATATAGGGGGTTAGGTTGGGGTATGAGTAACGGGAAGACGTCTCTGTTTAATATAGTGGGGGTAGGTTGGGGTCTTCCTCGTTACTCATATGTCTCTGTTTAATATAGTGGGGTTAGGTTGGGGTCTTCTCTCGTTACTCATACGTCTCTGTTTAATATAGTGGGGTAGGTTGGGGTAT
Source organism: Oncorhynchus nerka (assembly GCF_034236695.1). NCBI lineage: Eukaryota > Metazoa > Chordata > Actinopteri > Salmoniformes > Salmonidae > Oncorhynchus > Oncorhynchus nerka. The sequence continues at coordinate 79,748,821 of NC_088401.1, read as the reverse complement.
GAGTAATGGGGAAGACGTCTCTGTTTAATATAGTGGGGGTAGGTTGGGGTCTTCCTCGTTACTCATACGTCTCTGTTTAATATAGTGGGGTTAGGTTGGGGTCTTCCCCTCATACGTCTGTTTAATATAGGGGGTTAGGTTGGGGTATGAGTAACGGGAAGACGCTCTGTTTAATATAGGGGGGTAGGTTGGGGTCTTCCTCATTACTCATACGTCTCTGTTTAATATAGTGGGGGTAGGTTGGGGTCTCTGTTTAATATAGTGGGGGTAGGTTGGGGTATCCTCGTTAGTAATGGGGAAGACGTCTCTGTTTAATATAGTGGGGTAGGTTGGGGTCTTCCCGTTACTCATATGTCTCTGTTTAATATAGTGGGGTTAGGTTGGGGTCTTCCTCGTTACTCATACGTCTCTGTTTAATATAGTGGGGTTAGGTTGGGGTATGAGTAACGGGAAGACGTCTCTGTTTAATATAGTGGGGTAGGTTGGGGTCTTCCTCGTTACTCATACGTCTCTGTTTAATATAGTGGGGTTAGGTTGGGGTCTTCCCTTCCTCGTTACTCATACGTCTCTGTTTAATATAGTGGGGTTAGGTTGGGGTATGAGTAACTTCTGTTTAATATAGTGGGGTTAGGTTGGGGTCTTCCCCGTTACTCATACGTCTCTGTTTAATATAGTGGGGTTAGGTTGGGGTCTTCCCCGTTACTCATACGTCTCTGTTTAATATAGTGGGGTTAGGTTGGGATCTTCCTCGTTACTCATACATCTCTGTTTAATATAGTGGGGGTAGGTTGGGGTCTTCCCGTTACTCATACGTCTCTGTTTAATATAGTGGGGGTAGGTTGGGGTCTTCCCCGTTACTCATACGTCTCTGTTTAATATAGTGGGGGTAGGTTGGGGTCTCCCCATTACACATACGTCTCTGTTTAATATAGGGGGTTAGGTTGGGGTATGAGTAACGGGGAAGACGTCTCTGTTTAATATAGTGGGGGTAGGTTGGGGTCTTCCTCGTTACTCATACGTCTCTGTTTAATATAGTGGGGTTAGGTTGGGGTCTTCCCGTTACTCATACATCTCTGTTTAATATAGTGGGGTTAGGTTGGGGTCTTCCCGTTACTCATACATCTCTGTTTAATATAGTGGGGGTAGGTTGGGGTCTTCCTCGTTACTCATACATCTCTGTTTAATATAGTGGGGTAGGTTGGGGTCTATAATGGGGAGACGTCTCTGTTTAATATAGTGGGGTTAGGTTGGGGTCTTCCTCGTTACTCATACGTCTCTGTTTAATATAGTGGGGGTAGGTTGGGGTCTCCCCCATTACTCATACGTCTCTGTTTAATATAGTGGGGGTAGGTTGGGGTCTCCCCATTACTCATACGTCTCTGTTTAATATAGGGGGTTAGGTTGGGGTATGAGTAACGGGAAGACGTCTCTGTTTAATATAGTGGGGTTAGGTTGGGGTCTTCCTCATTACTCATACGTCTCTGTTTAATATAGTGGGGTTAGGTTGGGGTATGAGTAACGGGAAGACGTCTCTGTTTAATATAGTGGGGTTAGGTTGGGGTCTTCCTCGTTACTCATACGTCTCTGTTTAATATAGTGGGGTAGGTTGGGGTCTTCCTCATTACTCATACGTCTCTGTTTAATATAGTGGGGTTAGGTTGGGGTCTTCCCGTTACTCATACATCTCTGTTTAATATAGTGGGGTTAGGTTGGGGTCTTCCCCATTACTCATACATCTCTGTTTAATATAGTGGGGGTAGGTTGGGGTCTTCCTCGTTACTCATACATCTCTGTTTAATATAGTGGGGTAGGTTGGGGTCTTCCCGTTACTCATACGTCTCTGTTTAATATAGTGGGGGTAGGTTGGGGTATGAGTAATGGGAAGACGTCTCTGTTTAATATAGTGGGGTAGGTTGGGGTCTTCTCGTTACTCATACGTCTCTGTTTAATATAGTGGGGGTAGGTTGGGGTCTTCCTCGTTACTCATACGTCTCTGTTTAATATAGTGGGGTTAGGTTGGGGTCTTCCTCGTTACTCATACATCTCTGTTTAATATAGTGGGGTTAGGTTGGGGTCTTCCTCGTTACTCATACGTCTCTGTTTAATATAGGGGGGTTAGGTTGGGGTATGAGTAACAGGGAAGACGTCTCTGTTTAATATAGTGGGGGTAGGTTGGGGTCTTCCCTCGTTACTCATATGTCTCTGTTTAATATAGTGGGGTTAGGTTGGGGTCTTCCCCGTTACTATACGTCTCTGTTTAATATAGTGGGGTAAGTTGGGGTATGAGTAATGGGGAAGACGTTCTGTTTAATATAGTGGGGGTAGGTTGGGGTCTTCCTCGTTACTCATACGTCTCTGTTTAATATAGTGGGGTTAGGTTGGGGTCTTCCCCGTTACTCATACGTCTCTGTTTAATATAGTGGGGTTAGGTTGGGGTATGAGTAACTCAAGATGTCTCTGTTTAATATAGTGGGGTTAGGTTGGGGTCTTCCTCGTTACTCATACGTCTCTGTTTAATATAGTGGGGTAGGTTGGGGTCTTCCTCGTTACTCATACGTCTCTGTTTAATATAGTGGGGTTAGGTTGGGGTCTTCCCCGTTACTCATACATCTCTGTTTAATATAGTGGGGTTAGGTTGGGGTCTTCCCCGTTACTCATACGTCTCTGTTTAATATAGTGGGGTTAGGTTGGGGTATGAGTAACGGGGAAGACGTCTCTGTTTAATATAGTGGGGTTAGGTTGGGGTCTTCCCCGTTACTCATACGTCTCTGTTTAATATAGTGGGGTTAGGTTGGGGTCTTCCCCGTTACTCATACGTCTCTGTTTAATATAGTGGGGGTAGGTTGGGGTCTTCCTCGTTACTCATACATCTCTGTTTAATATAGTGGGGGTAGGTTGGGGTCTTCCTCGTTACTCATACGTCTCTGTTTAATATAGTGGGGTTAGGTTGGGGTCTTCCTCGTTACTCATATGTCTCTGTTTAATATAGTGGGGTAGGTTGGGGTCTCCTCCGTTACTCATACGTCTCTGTTTAATATAGGGGGTTAGGTTGGGGTCTTCCCCGTACTCAAGACGTCTCTGTTTAATATAGTGGGGGTAGGTTGGGGTCTTCCTCGTTACTCATACGTCTCTGTTTAATATAGTGGGGTTAGGTTGGGGTCTTCCCCGTTACTCATACGTCTCTGTTTAATATAGTGGGGGTAGGTTGGGGTCTTCCTCGTTACTCATACGTCTCTGTTTAATATAGTGGGGGTAGGTTGGGGTCTCCCTCGTTACTCATACGTCTCTGTTTAATATAGTGGGGGTAGGTTGGGGTCTCCCCATTACTCATACGTCTCTGTTTAATATAGGGGGTTAGGTTGGGGTATGAGTAACGGGGAAGACGTCTCTGTTTAATATAGTGGGGGTAGGTTGGGGTCTTCCTCGTTACTCATACGTCTCTGTTTAATATAGTGGGGTTAGGTTGGGGTCTTCCCCGTTACTCATACGTCTCTGTTTAATATAGTGGGGGTAGGTTGGGGTCTTCCTCGTTACTCATACGTCTCTGTTTAATATAGTGGGGGTAGGTTGGGGTCTTCCTCGTTACTCATACGTCTCTGTTTAATATAGTGGGGTTAGGTTGGGGTCTTCCTCGTTACTCATACGTCTCTGTTTAATATAGTGGGGTTAGGTTGGGGTCTTCCTCGTTACTCATACGTCTCTGTTTAATATAGTGGGGGTAGGTTGGGGTCTCCCTCGTTACTCATACGTCTCTGTTTAATATAGTGGGGGTAGGTTGGGGTCTCCCCATTACTCATACGTCTCTGTTTAATATAGGGGGGTATGAGTAACGGGGAAGACGTCTCTGTTTAATATAGTGGGGGTAGGTTGGGGTCTTCCTCGTTACTCATACGTCTCTGTTTAATATAGTGGGGTTAGGTTGGGGTCTTCCCCGTTACTCATACATCTCTGTTTAATATAGTGGTGTTAGGTTGGGGTCTTCCCCGTTACTCATACATCTCTGTTTAATATAGTGGGGGTAGGTTGGGGTCTTCCTCGTTACTCATACATCTCTGTTTAATATAGTGGGGTTAGGTTGGGGTCTTCCTCGTTACTCATACGTCTCTGTTTAATATAGTGGGGGTAGGTTGGGGTCTTCCCCGTTACTCATACGTCTCTGTTTAATATAGTGGGGGTAAGTTGGGGTATGAGTAACGGGGAAGACGTCTCTGTTTAATATAGTGGGGGTAGGTTGGGGTCTTCCTCGTTACTCATACGTCTCTGTTTAATATAGTGGGGGTAAGTTGGGGTATGAGTAATGGGGAAGACGTCTCTGTTTAATATAGTGGGGGTAGGTTGGGGTCTTCCTCGTTACTCATACGTCTCTGTTTAATATAGTGGGGTTAGGTTGGGGTCTCCCCCATTACTCATACGTCTCTGTTTAATATAGGGGGGTTAGGTTGGGGTATGAGTAACGGGGAAGACGTCTCTGTTTAATATAGGGGGGTTAGGTTGGGGTCTCCCCCATTACTCATACGTCTCTGTTTAATATAGGGGGGTTAGGTTGGGGTCTTCCTCGTTACTCATACGTCTCTGTTTAATATAGTGGGGTTAGGTTGGGGTCTCCCCCATTACTCATACGTCTCTGTTTAATATAGGGGGGTTAGGTTGGGGTATGAGTAACGGGGAAGACGTCTCTGTTTAATATAGTGGGGTTAGGTTGGGGTCTTCCTCGTTACTCATACGTCTCTGTTTAATATAGTGGGGGTAGGTTGGGGTCTTCCTCGTTACTCATACGTCTCTGTTTAATATAGTGGGGTTAGGTTGGGGTCTTCCCCGTTACTCATACATCTCTGTTTAATATAGTGGGGTTAGGTTGGGGTCTTCCCCGTTACTCATACGTCTCTGTTTAATATAGTGGGGTTAGGTTGGGGTATGAGTAACGGGGAAGACGTCTCTGTTTAATATAGTGGGGTTAGGTTGGGGTCTTCCCCGTTACTCATACGTCTCTGTTTAATATAGTGGGGTTAGGTTGGGGTCTTCCCCGTTACTCATACGTCTCTGTTTAATATAGTGGGGGTAGGTTGGGGTCTTCCTCGTTACTCATACGTCTCTGTTTAATATAGTGGGGTAGGTTGGGGTCTTCCTCGTTACTCATACGTCTCTGTTTAATATAGTGGGGTTAGGTTGGGGTCTTCCTCGTTACTCATACGTCTCTGTTTAATATAGTGGGGTTAGGTTGGGGTCTTCCTCGTTACTCATACGTCTCTGTTTAATATAGTGGGGGTAGGTTGGGGTCTCCCTCGTTACTCATACGTCTCTGTTTAATATAGGGGGGTTAGGTTGGGGTATGAGTAACGGGGAAGACGTCTCTGTTTAATATAGTGGGGGTAGGTTGGGGTCTTCCTCGTTACTCATACGTCTCTGTTTAATATAGTGGGGTTAGGTTGGGGTCTTCCCCGTTACTCATACGTCTCTGTTTAATATAGTGGGGTAGGTTGGGGTCTTCCTCGTTACTCATACGTCTCTGTTTAATATAGTGGGGGTAGGTTGGGGTCTTCCTCGTTACTCATACGTCTCTGTTTAATATAGTGGGGTTAGGTTGGGGTCTTCCTCGTTACTCATACGTCTCTGTTTAATATAGTGGGGTTAGGTTGGGGTCTTCCTCGTTACTCATACGTCTCTGTTTAATATAGTGGGGGTAGGTTGGGGTCTCCCTCGTTACTCATACGTCTCTGTTTAATATAGTGGGGGTAGGTTGGGGTCTCCCCCATTACTCATACGTCTCTGTTTAATATAGGGGTTAGGTTGGGGTATGAGTAACGGGGAAGACGTCTCTGTTTAATATAGTGGGGGTAGGTTGGGGTCTTCCTCGTTACTCATACGTCTCTGTTTAATATAGTGGGGTTAGGTTGGGGTCTTCCCCGTTACTCATACATCTCTGTTTAATATAGTGGTGTTAGGTTGGGGTCTTCCCCGTTACTCATACATCTCTGTTTAATATAGTGGGGGTAGGTTGGGGTCTTCCTCGTTACTCATACATCTCTGTTTAATATAGTGGGGTTAGGTTGGGGTCTTCCTCGTTACTCATACGTCTCTGTTTAATACAGTGGGGGTAGGTTGGGGTCTTCCCCGTTACTCATACGTCTCTGTTTAATATAGTGGGGGTAAGTTGGGGTATGAGTAACGGGAAGACGTCTCTGTTTAATATAGTGGGGGTAGGTTGGGGTCTTCCTCGTTACTCATACGTCTCTGTTTAATATAGTGGGGTAAGTTGGGGTATGAGTAATGGGGAAGACGCTCTCTGTTTAATATAGTGGGGGTAGGTTGGGGTCTTCCTCGTTACTCATACGTCTCTGTTTAATATAGTGGGGTTAGGTTGGGGTCTCCCCATTACTCATACGTCTCTGTTTAATATAGGGGGTTAGGTTGGGGTATGAGTAACGGGAAGACGTCTCTGTTTAATATAGGGGTTAGGTTGGGGTCTCCCCCATTACTCATACGTCTCTGTTTAATATAGTGGGGGGTAGGTTGGGGTCTCCTCGTTACTCATACGTCTCTGTTTAATATAGTGGGGTAGGTTGGGGTCTCCCCCATTACTCATACGTCTCTGTTTAATATAGGGGTTAGGTTGGGGTATGAGTAACGGGAAGACGTCTCTGTTTAATATAGTGGGGGTAGGTTGGGGTCTTCCTCGTTACTCATACGTCTCTGTTTAATATAGTGGGGTTAGGTTGGGGTCTTCCCGTTACTCATACATCTCTGTTTAATATAGTGGTGTTAGGTTGGGGTCTTCCCGTTACTCATACATCTCTGTTTAATATAGTGGGGTAGGTTGGGGTCTTCCTCGTTACTCATACATCTCTGTTTAATATAGTGGGGTTAGGTTGGGGTCTTCCTCGTTACTCATACGTCTCTGTTTAATATAGTGGGGGTAGGTTGGGGTCTTCCCCGTTACTCATACGTCTCTGTTTAATATAGTGGGGGTAAGTTGGGGTATGAGTAACGGGAAGACGTCTCTGTTTAATATAGTGGGGTAGGTTGGGGTCTTCCTCGTTACTCATACGTCTCTGTTTAATATAGTGGGGGTAAGTTGGGGTATGAGTAATGGGGAAGACGTCTCTGTTTAATATAGTGGGGGTAGGTTGGGGTCTTCCTCGTTACTCATACGTCTCTGTTTAATATAGTGGGGTTAGGTTGGGGTCTCCCCCATTACTCATACGTCTCTGTTTAATATAGGGGGGTTAGGTTGGGGTATGAGTAACGGGAAGACGTCTCTGTTTAATATAGGGGGTTAGGTTGGGGTCTCCCCATTACTCATACGTCTCTGTTTAATATAGGGGGTTAGGTTGGGGTCTTCCTCGTTACTCATACGTCTCTGTTTAATATAGTGGGGTTAGGTTGGGGTCTCCCCATTACTCATACGTCTCTGTTTAATATAGGGGGTTAGGTTGGGGTATGAGTAACGGGGAAGACGTCTCTGTTTAATATAGTGGGGTTAGGTTGGGGTCTTCCTCGTTACTCATACGTCTCTGTTTAATATAGTGGGGGTAGGTTGGGGTCTTCCTCGTTACTCATACGTCTCTGTTTAATATAGTGGGGTTAGGTTGGGGTCTCCCCCATTACTCATACGTCTCTGTTTAATATAGGGGGGTTAGGTTGGGGTATGAGTAACGGGGAAGACGTCTCTGTTTAATATAGTGGGGGTAGGTTGGGGTCTTCCTCGTTACTCATACGTCTCTGTTTAATATAGTGGGGGTAGGTTGGGGTCTTCCTCGTTACTCATACGTCTCTGTTTAATATAGTGGGGTTAGGTTGGGGTCTTCCTCGTTACTCATACGTCTCTGTTTAATATAGTGGGGTTAGGTTGGGGTCTTCCTCGTTACTCATACGTCTCTGTTTAATATAGGGGGGTTAGGTTGGGGTATGAGTAACGGGGAAGACGTCTCTGTTTAATATAGTGGGGGTAGGTTGGGGTCTTCCTCGTTACTCATACGTCTCTGTTTAATATAGTGGGGGTAAGTTGGGGTATGAGTAATGGGGAAGACGTCTCTGTTTAATATAGTGGGGGTAGGTTGGGGTCTTCCTCGTTACTCATACATCTCTGTTTAATATAGTGGGGGTAGGTTGGGGTATGAGTAATGGGGAAGACGTCTCTGTTTAATATAGTGGGGTTAGGTTGGGGTCTTCCTCGTTACTCATACGTCTCTGTTTAATATAGTGGGGGTAGGTTGGGGTCTCCCCCATTACTCATACGTCTCTGTTTAATATAGTGGGGGTAGGTTGGGGTCTCCCCCATTACTCATACGTCTCTGTTTAATATAGGGGGGTTAGGTTGGGGTATGAGTAACGGGGAAGACGTCTCTGTTTAATATAGTGGGGTTAGGTTGGGGTCTCCCCCATTACTCATACGTCTCTGTTTAATATAGGGGGGTTAGGTTGGGGTATGAGTAACGGGAAGACGTCTCTGTTTAATATAGTGGGGTAGGTTGGGGTCTTCCTCGTTACTCATACGTCTCTGTTTAATATAGTGGGGGTAGGTTGGGGTCTTCCTCGTTACTGATACGTCTCTGTTTAATATAGTGGGGTTAGGTTGGGGTCTTCCTCGTTACTCATACGTCTCTGTTTAATATAGTGGGGTTAGGTTGGGGTCTTCCTCGTTACTCATACGTCTCTGTTTAATATAGGGGGGTTAGGTTGGGGTATGAGTAACGGGAAGACGTCTCTGTTTAATATAGTGGGGGTAGGTTGGGGTCTTCCTCGTTACTCATACGTCTCTGTTTAATATAGTGGGGGTAAGTTGGGGTATGAGTAATGGGGAAGACGTCTCTGTTTAATATAGTGGGGGTAGGTTGGGGTCTTCCTCGTTACTCATACGTCTCTGTTTAATATAGTGGGGTTAGGTTGGGGTCTCCCCCATTACTCATACGTCTCTGTTTAATATAGGGGGGTTAGGTTGGGGTATGAGTAATGGGGAAGACGTCTCTGTTTAATATAGTGGGGGTAGGTTGGGGTCTCCCCCATTACTCATACGTCTCTGTTTAATATAGGGGGGTTAGGTTGGGGTATGAGTAACGGGGAAGACGTCTCTGTTTAATACAACAAAAAATATCTAGTTAACAGAAGAAAGGAAGACAAAATAAGGACAGAAGAAAAAGGAAAAGAAAAAGGACAACAAAGTGAAACCTCTAAAGAAACAAGAGACCATAATACAAGAAACAGCACTATAGAGAGATAGAACAACAACAACGCAACCACTGCCAGCTAGCCTACTTCAGCAGTACTGTATCATTTGAATTATTTTAGTCAATAAGATTCCTGCTACGTAACCTTAACTTTCTGAACATTCGAGACGTGTAGTCCATTTGTCATTCCAATCTTCTTTGCATTAGCGTAGCCTCTTCTGTAGCCTGTCAACTATGTGTCTGTCTATCCCTGTTCTCTCCTCTCTGCACAGACCATACAAACGCTCCACACCGCGTGGCCGCGGCCACTCTAATCTGGTGGTCCCAGCGCGCACGACCCACGTGGAGTTCCAGGTCTCCGGTAGCCTCTGGAACTGCCGATCTGCGGCCAACAAGGCAGAGTTCATCTCAGCCTATGCCTCCCTCCAGTCCCTCGACTTCTTGGCACTGACGGAAACATGGATCACCACAGATAACACTGCTACTCCTACTGCTCTCTCTTCGTCCGCCCACGTGTTCTCGCACACCCCGAGAGCTTCTGGTCAGCGGGGTGGTGGCACCGGGATCCTCATCTCTCCCAAGTGGTCATTCTCTTTTCTCCCCTTACCCATCTGTCTATCGCCTCCTTTGAATTCCATGCTGTCACAGTTACCAGCCCTTTCAAGCTTAACATCCTTATCATTTATCGCCCTCCAGGTTCCCTCGGAGAGTTCATCAATGAGCTTGATGCCTTGATAAGCTCCTTTCCTGAGGATGGCTCACCTCTCACAGTTCTGGGCGACTTTAACCTCCCCACGTCTACCTTTGACTCATTCCTCTCTGCCTCCTTCTTTCCACTCCTCTCCTCTTTGACCTCACCCTCTCACCTTCCCCCTCTACTCACAAGGCAGGCAATACGCTCGACCTCATCTTTACTAGATGCTGTTCTTCCACTAACCTCACTGCAACTCCCCTCCAAGTCTCCGACCACTACCTTGTATCCTTTTCCCTCTTGCTCTCATCCAACACTTCCCACACTGCCCCTACTCGGATGGTATCGCGCCGTCCCAATCTTCGCTCTCTCCCCCGCTACTCTCTCCTCTTCCATCCTATCATCTCTTCCCTCTGCTCAAACCTTCTCCAACCTATCTCCTGATTCTGCCTCCTCAACCCTCCTCTCCTCCCTTTCTGCATCCCTTGATTCTCTATGTCCCCTATCCTCCAGGCCGGCTCGGTCCTCCCTCCTGCTCCGTGGCTCGACGACTCATTGCGAGCTCACAGAACAGGGCTCCGGGCAGCCGAGCGGAAATGGAGGAAAACTCGCCTCCCTGCGGACCTGGCATCCTTTCACTCCCTCCTCTCTACATTTTCCTCTTCTGTCTCTGCTGCTAAAGCCACTTTCTACCACTCTAAAGTCCAAGCATCTGCCTCTAACCCTAGGAAGCTCTTTGCCACCTTCTCCTCCCTCCTGAATCCTCCTCCCCCTCCCCCTCCTCCCTCTCTGCAGATGACTTCGTCAACCATTTTGAAAAGAAGGTCGACGACATCCGATCCTCGTTTGCTAAGTCAAACGGCACCGCTGGTTCTGCTCACACTGCCCTACCCTGTGATCTGACCTCTTTCTCCCCTCTCTCTCCAGATGAAATCTCGCGTCTTGTGACGGCCGGCCGCCCAACAACCTGCCCGCTTGACCCTATTCCCTCCTCTCTTCTCCAGACCATTTCCGGAGACCTTCTCCCTTACCTCACCTCGCTCATCAACTCATCCCTGACCGCTGGCTACGTCCCCTTCTGTCTTCAAGAGAGCGAGAGTTGCACCCCTTCTGAAAAAAACCTACACTCGATCCCTCCGATGTCAACAACTACAGACCAGTATCCCTTCTTTCTTTTCTCTCCAAAACTCTTGAACGTGCCGTCCTTGGCCAGCTCTCCCGCTATCTCTCTCAGAATGACCTTCTTGATCCAAATCAGTCAGGTTTCAAGACTAGTCATTCAACTGAGACTGCTCTTCTCTGTATCACGGAGGCCCTCCGCACTGCTAAAGCTAACTCTCTCTCTCTGCTCTCATCCTTCTAGACCTATCGGCTGCCTTCGATACTGTGAACCATCAGATCCTCCTCTCCACCCTCTCCGAGTTGGGCATCTCCGGCGCGGCCCACGCTTGGATTGCGTCCTACCTGACAGGTCGCTCCTACCAGGTGGCGTGGCGAGAATCTGTCTCCTCACCACGCGCTCTCACCACTGGCGTCCCCAGGGCTCTGTTCTAGGCCCTCTCCTATTCTCGCTATACACCAAGTCACTTGGCTCTGTCATAACCTCACATGGTCTCTCCTATCATTGCTATGCAGACGACACACAATTAATCTTCTCCTTTCCCCTTCTGATGACCAGATGGCGAATCGCATCTCTGCATGTCTGGCAGACATATCAGTGTGGATGACGGATCACCACCTCAAGCTGAACCTCGGCAAGACGGAGCTGCTCTTCCTCCCGGGGAAGGACTGCCCGTTCCATGATCTCGCCATCACGGTTGACAACTCCATTGTGTCCTCCTCTCAGAGCGCTAAGAACCTTGGCGTGATCCTGGACAACACCCTGTCGTTCTCAACTAACATCAAGGCGGTGGCCCGTTCTTGTAGGTTCATGCTCTACAACATCCGCAGAGTACGACCCTGCCTCACACAGGAAGCAGCGCAGGTCCTAATCCAGGCACTTGTCATCTCCCGTCTGGATTACTGCAACTCGCTGTTGGCTGGGCTCCCTGCCTGTGCCATTAAACCCCTACAACTCATCCAGAACGCCGCAGCCCGTCTGGTGTTCAACCTTCCCAAGTTCTCTCACGTCACCCCGCTCCTCCGCTCTCCACTGGCTTCCAGTTGAAGCTCGCATCCGCTACAAGACCATGGTGCTTGCCTACGGAGCTGTGAGGGGAACGGCACCTCAGTACCTCCAGGCTCTGATCAGGCCCTACACCCAAACAAGGGCACTGCGTTCATCCACCTCTGGCCTGCTCGCCTCCCTACCACTGAGGAAGTACAGTTCCCCGCGCAGCCCAGTCAAAACTGTTCGCTGCTCTGGCCCCCAATGGTGGAACAAACTCCCTCACGACGCCAGGACAGCGGAGTCAATCACCACCTTCCGGAGACACCTGAAACCCCACCTCTTTCAGGAATACCTAGGATAGGATAAAGTAATCCTTCTCACCCCCCTTAAAAGATTTAGATGCACTATTGTAAAGTGGCTGTTCCACTGGATGTCTTAAGGTGAACGCACCAATTTGTAAGTCGCTCTGGATAAGAGCGTCTGCTAAATGACTTAAATGTAAATGTAATATAGTGGGGGTAAGTTGGGGTATGAGTAACGGGGAAGACGTCTCTGTTTAATATAGTGGGGGTAGGTTGGGGTCTTCCTCGTTACTCATACATCTCTGTTTAATATAGTGGGGGTAGGTTGGGGTCTTCCTCGTTACTCATACATCTCTGTTTAATATAGTGGGGGTAGGTTGGGGTCTCCCCCATTACTCATACGTCTCTGTTTAATATAGTGGGGGTAGGTTGGGGTATGAGTAATGGGGAAGACGTCTCTGTTTACTATAGTGGGGGTAGGTTGGGGTCTTCCTCGTTACTCATACGTCTCTGTTTAATATAGTGGGGGTAGGTTGGGATCTCCCCCATTACTCATACGTCTCTGTTTAATATAGTGGGGGTAGGTTGGGGTATGAGTAATGGGGAAGACGTCTCTGTTTAATATAGTGGGGGTAGGTTGGGGTCTTCCTCGTTACTCATACATCTCTGTTTAATATAGTGGGGTAGGTTGGGGTCTTCCCTCGTCTCATACATCTCTGTTTAATATAGTGGGGTAGGTTGGGGTCTCCCCATTACTCATACGTCTCTGTTTAATATAGTGGGGTAGGTTGGGGTATGAGTAATGGGGAAGACGTCTCTGTTTACTATAGTGGGGTAGGTTGGGGTCTTCCTCGTTACTCATACGTCTCTGTTTAATATAGTGGGGGTAGGTTGGGATCTCCCCATTACTCATACGTTCTGTTTAATATAGTGGGGTAGGTTGGGGTATGAGTAATGGGGAAGACGTCTCTGTTTAATATAGTGGGGGTAGGTTGGGGTCTTCCTCGTTACTCATATGTCTCTGTTTAATATAGTGGGGTTAGGTTGGGGTCTTCCTCGTTACTCATACGTCTCTGTTTAATATAGTGGGGTTAGGTTGGGGTATGAGTAACGGGAAGACGCTCTTGTTTAATATAGTGGGGTAGGTTGGGGTCTTCCCCGTTACTCATACGTCTCTGTTTAATATAGTGGGGGTAGGTTGGGGTCTTCCTCGTTACTCATACGGTTTAATATAGTGGGGTTATTGGGTATGAGTAACGGGAAAGACGTCTCTGTTTAATATAGTGGGGTTAGGTTGGGGTCTTCCCCGTTACTCATACGTCTCTGTTTAATATAGTGGGGTTAGGTTGGGGTCTTCCCCGTTACTCATACGTCTCTGTTTAATATAGTGGGGGTAGGTTGGGGTCTTCCTCGTTACTCATACATCTCTGTTTAATATAGTGGGGGTAGGTTGGGGTCTTCCCCGTTACTCATACGTCTCTGTTTAATATAGTGGGGGTAGGTTGGGGTCTTCCTCGTTACTCATACGTCTCTGTTTAATATAGTGGGGGTAGGTTGGGGTCTCCCCCGTTACACATACGTCTCTGTTTAATATAGGGGGGTTACGTTGGGGTATGAGTAACGGGGAAGACGTCTCTGTTTAATATAGTGGGGGTAGGTTGGGGTCTTCCTCGTTACTCATACGTCTCTGTTTAATATAGTGGGGTTAGGTTGGGGTCTTCCCCGTTACTCATACATCTCTGTTTAATATAGTGGGGTTAGGTTGGGGTCTTCCCCGTTACTCATACATCTCTGTTGAATATAGTGGGGGTAGGTTGGGGTCTTCCTCGTTACTCATACATCTCTGTTTAATATAGTGGGGTTAGGTTGGGGTCTTCCTCGTTACTCATATGTCTCTGTTTAATATAGTGGGGTTAGGTTGGGGTCTTCCTCGTTACTCATACATCTCTGTTTAATATAGTGGGGTTAGGTTGGGGTCTTCCCCGTTACTCATACGTCTCTGTTTAATATAGGGGGGTTAGGTTGGGGTATGAGTAACGGGGAAGACGTCTCTGTTTAATATAGTGGGGATAGGTTGGGGTCTTCCTCGTTACTCATACATCTCTGTTTAATATAGTGGGGGTAGGTTGGGGTATGAGTAATGGGGAAGACGTCTCTGTTTAATATAGTGGGGTTAGGTTGGGGTCTTCCTCGTTACTCATACGTCTCTGTTTAATATAGTGTGGGTAGGTTGGGGTCTCCCCCATTACTCATACGTCTCTGTTTAATATAGTGGGGGTAGGTTGGGGTCTCCCCATTACTCATACGTCTCTGTTTAATATAGGGGGTTAGGTTGGGGTATGAGTAACGGGGAAGACGTCTCTGTTTAATATAGTGGGGTTAGGTTGGGGTCTCCCCCATTACTCATACGTCTCTGTTTAATATAGGGGGTTAGGTTGGGGTATGAGTAACGGGAAGACGTCTCTGTTTAATATAGTGGGGTTAGGTTGGGGTCTTCCTCGTTACTCATACGTCTCTTTTAATATAGTGGGGTAGGTTGGGGTCTTCCTCGTTACTCATACGTCTCTGTTTAATATAGTGGGGTTAGGTTGGGGTCTTCCCGTTACTCATACATCTCTGTTTAATATAGTGGGGTTAGGTTGGGGTCTTCCCCGTTGCTCATACATCTCTGTTTAATATAGTGGGGGTAGGTTGGGGTCTTCCTCGTTACTCATACATCTCTGTTTAATATAGTGGGGGTAGGTTGGGGTCTCTGTTTAATATAGTGGGGGTAGGTTGGGGAATGAGTAATGGGGAAGACGTCTCTGTTTAATATAGTGGGGGTAGGTTGGGGTCTTCCTCGTTACTCATATGTCTCTGTTTAATATAGTGGGGTTAGGTTGGGGTCTTCCTCGTTACTCATACGTCTCTGTTTAATATAGTGGGGTTAGGTTGGGGTATGAGTAACGGGGAAGACGTCTCTGTTTAATATAGTGGGGGTAGGTTGGGGTCTTCCCCGTTACTCATACGTCTCTGTTTAATATAGTGGGGGTAGGTTGGGGTCTTCCTCGTTACTCATACGTCTCTGTTTAATATAGTGGGGTTAGGTTGGGGTATGAGTAACGGGAAGACGTCTCTGTTTAATATAGTGGGGTTAGGTTGGGGTCTTCCCCGTTACTCATACGTCTCTGTTTAATATAGTGGGGTTAGGTTGGGGTCTTCCCCGTTACTCATACGTCTCTGTTTAATATAGTGGGGGTAGGTTGGGATCTTCCTCGTTACTCATACATCTCTGTTTAATATAGTTGGGTTAGGTTGGGGTCTTCCTTCCCCGTTACTCATACGTCTCTGTTTAATATAGTGGGGTAGGTTGGGGTCTTCCTCGTTACTCATACATCTCTGTTTAATATAGTGGGGGTAGGTTGGGGTCTTCCCCGTTACTCATACGTCTCTGTTTAATATAGTGGGGTAGGTTGGGGTCTTCCTCGTTACTCATACGTCTCTGTTTAATATAGTGGGGGTAGGTTGGGGTCTCCCCCAGTTACACATACGTCTCTGTTTAATATAGGGGTTAGGTTGGGGTATGAGTAACGGGAAGACGTCTCTGTTTAATATAGTGGGGTAGGTTGGGGTCTTCCTCTCGTTACTCATACGTCTCTGTTTAATATAGTGGGGTTAGGTTGGGGTCTTCCCCGTTACTCATACATCTCTGTTTAATATAGTGGGGTTAGGTTGGGGTCTTCCCCGTTACTCATACATCTCTGTTTAATATAGTGGGGGTAGGTTGGGGTCTTCCTCGTTACTCATACATCTCTGTTTAATATAGTGGGGTTAGGTTGGGGTCTTCCTCGTTACTCATATGTCTCTGTTTAATATAGTGGGGTTAGGTTGGGGTCTTCCTCGTTACTCATACATCTCTGTTTAATATAGTGGGGGTAGGTTGGGGTCTTCCCCGTTACTCATACGTCTCTGTTTAATATAGGGGGGTTAGGTTGGGGTATGAGTAACGGGGAAGACGTCTCTGTTTAATATAGTGGGGATAGGTTGGGGTCTTCCTCGTTACTCATACATCTCTGTTTAATATAGTGGGGGTAGGTTGGGGTATGAGTAATGGGGAAGACGTCTCTGTTTAATATAGTGGGGTTAGGTTGGGGTCTTCCTCGTTACTCATACGTCTCTGTTTAATATAGTGTGGGTAGGTTGGGGTCTCCCCCATTACTCATACGTCTCTGTTTAATATAGTGGGGGTAGGTTGGGGTCTCCCCCATTACTCATACGTCTCTGTTTAATATAGGGGGGTTAGGTTGGGGTATGAGTAACGGGGAAGACGTCTCTGTTTAATATAGTGGGGTTAGGTTGGGGTCTCCCCCATTACTCATACGTCTCTGTTTAATATAGGGGGTTAGGTTGGGGTATGAGTAACGGGGAAGACGTCTCTGTTTAATATAGTGGGGTTAGGTTGGGGTCTTCCTCGTTACTCATACGTCTCTTTTTAATATAGTGGGGGTAGGTTGGGGTCTTCCTCGTTACTCATACGTCTCTGTTTAATATAGTGGGGTTAGGTTGGGGTCTTCCCCGTTACTCATACATCTCTGTTTAATATAGTGGGGTTAGGTTGGGGTCTTCCCCGTTACTCATACATCTCTGTTTAATATAGTGGGGGTAGGTTGGGGTCTTCCTCGTTACTCATACATCTCTGTTTAATATAGTGGGGGTAGGTTTCCTCGGTTTAATATAGTGGGGTAGGTTGGGGTATGAGTAATGGGAAGACGTCTCTGTTTAATATAGTGGGGTAGGTTGGGGTCTTCCTCGTTACTCATATGTCTCTGTTTAATATAGTGGGGTTAGGTTGGGGTCTTCCTCGTTACTCATACGTCTCTGTTTAATATAGTGGGGTTAGGTTGGGGTATGAGTAACGGGAAGACGTCTCTGTTTAATATAGTGGGGGTAGGTTGGGGTCTTCCCCGTTACTCATACGTCTCTGTTTAATATAGTGGGGGTAGGTTGGGGTCTTCCTCGTTACTCATACGTCTCTGTTTAATATAGTGGGGTTAGGTTGGGGTATGAGTAACGGGGAAGACGCTCTCTGTTTAATATAGTGGGGTTAGGTTGGGGTCTTCCCGTTACTCATACGTCTCTGTTTAATATAGTGGGGTTAGGTTGGGGTCTTCCCCGTTACTCATACGTCTCTGTTTAATATAGTGGGGTAGGTTGGGATCTTCCTCGTTACTCATACATCTCTGTTTAATATAGTGGGGTAGGTTGGGGTCTTCCCCGTTACTCATACGTCTCTGTTTAATATAGTGGGGGTAGGTTGGGGTCTTCCTCGTTACTCATACGTCTCTGTTTAATATAGTGGGGTAGGTTGGGGTCTCCCCCATTACTCATACGTCTCTGTTTAATATAGGGGGGTTAGGTTGGGGTATGAGTAACGGGGAAGACGTCTCTGTTTAATATAGTGGGGGTAGGTTGGGGTCTTCCTCGTTACTCATACGTCTCTGTTTAATATAGTGGGGTTAGGTTGGGGTCTTCCCCCATTACTCATACATCTCTGTTTAATATAGTGGTGTTAGGTTGGGGTCTTCCCGTTACTCATACATCTCTGTTTAATATAGTGGGGTAGGTTGGGGTCTTCCTCGTTACTCATACATCTCTGTTTAATATAGTGGGGTTAGGTTGGGGTCTTCCTCGTTACTCATATGTCTCTGTTTAATATAGTGGGGTTAGGTTGGGGTCTTCCTCGTTACTCATACATCTCTGTTTAATATAGTGGGGGTAGGTTGGGGTCTTCCCCGTTACTCATACGTCTCTGTTTAATATAGGGGGGTTAGGTTGGGGTATGAGTAACGGGAAGACGTCTCTGTTTAATATAGTGGGGATAGGTTGGGGTCTTCCTCGTTACTCATACATCTCTGTTTAATATAGTGGGGGTAGGTTGGGGTATGAGTAATGGGGAAGACGTCTCTGTTTAATATAGTGGGGTTAGGTTGGGGTCTTCCTCGTTACTCATACGTCTCTGTTTAATATAGTGGGGGTAGGTTGGGGTCTCCCCCATTACTCATACGTCTCTGTTTAATATAGTGGGGGTAGGTTGGGGTCTCCCCATTACTCATACGTCTCTGTTTAATATAGGGGGTTAGGTTGGGGTATGAGTAACGGGAAGACGTCTCTGTTTAATATAGTGGGGTTAGGTTGGGGTCTCCCCATTACTCATACGTCTCTGTTTAATATAGTGGGGTTAGGTTGGGGTCTTCCCGTAACTCAAGACGTCTCTGTTTAATATAGTGGGGTTAGGTTGGGGTCTTCCTCGTTACTCATACATCTCTGTTTAATATAGTGGGGGTAGGTTGGGGTCTTCCTCGTTACTCATACGTCTCTGTTTAATATAGTGGGGTTAGGTTGGGGTCTTCCCGTTACTCATACATCTCTGTTTAATATAGTGGGGTTAGGTTGGGGTCTTCCCCGTTACTCATACATCTCTGTTTAATATAGTGGGGGTAGGTTGGGGTCTTCCTCATTACTCATACATCTCTGTTTAATATAGTGGGGTAGGTTGGGGTCTTCCCCGTTACTCATACGTCTCTGTTTAATATAGTGGGGGTAGGTTGGGGTCTTCCTCGTAATGGGGAAGACGTCTCTGTTTAATATAGTGGGGTAGGTTGGGGTCTTCCTCGTTACTCATACGTCTCTGTTTAATATAGTGGGGGTAGGTTGGGGTCTTCCTCGTTACTCATACGTCTCTGTTTAATATAGTGGGGTAGGTTGGGGTCTTCCTCGTTACTCATACATCTCTGTTTAATATAGTGGGGGTAGGTTGGGGTCTTCCCCGTTACTCATACGTCTCTGTTTAATATAGTGGGGGTAGGTTGGGGTCTCCCCGTTACTCATACGTCTCTGTTTAATATAGGGGGGTTAGGTTGGGGTATGAGTAACGGGGAAGACGTCTCTGTTTAATATAGTGGGGGTAGGTTGGGGTCTTCCTCGTTACTCATACGTCTCTGTTTAATATAGTGGGGTTAGGTTGGGGTCTTCCCCGTTACTCATACATCTCTGTTTAATATAGTGGGGTTAGGTTGGGGTCTTCCCCGTTACTCATACATCTCTGTTTAATATAGTGGGGGTAGGTTGGGGTCTTCCTCGTTACTCATACATCTCTGTTTAATATAGTGGGGTTAGGTTGGGGTCTTCCTCGTTACTCATATGTCTCTGTTTAATATAGTGGGGTTAGGTTGGGGTCTTCCTCGTTACTCATACATCTCTGTTTAATATAGTGGGGGTAGGTTGGGGTCTTCCCCGTTACTCATACGTCTCTGTTTAATATAGGGGGGTTAGGTTGGGGTATGAGTAACGGGGAAGACGTCTCTGTTTAATATAGTGGGGATAGGTTGGGGTCTTCCTCGTTACTCATACATCTCTGTTTAATATAGTGGGGGTAGGTTGGGGTATGAGTAATGGGGAAGACGTCTCTGTTTAATATAGTGGGGTTAGGTTGGGGTCTTCCTCGTTACTCATACGTCTCTGTTTAATATAGTGGGGTAGGTTGGGGTCTCCCCGTTACTCATACGTCTCTGTTTAATATAGTGGGGTAGGTTGGGGTCTCCCCCATTACTCATACGTCTCTGTTTAATATAGGGGGGTTAGGTTGGGGTATGAGTAACGGGGAAGACGTCTCTGTTTAATATAGTGGGGTTAGGTTGGGGTCTCCCCCATTACTCATACGTCTCTGTTTAATATAGGGGGGTTAGGTTGGGGTATGAGTAACGGGGAAGACGTCTCTGTTTAATATAGTGGGGTTAGGTTGGGGTCTTCCTCGTTACTCATACGTCTCTTTTTAATATAGTGGGGGTAGGTTGGGGTCTTCCTCGTTACTCATACGTCTCTGTTTAATATAGTGGGGTTAGGTTGGGGTCTTCCCCGTTACTCATACATCTCTGTTTAATATAGTGGGGTTAGGTTGGGGTCTTCCCCGTTACTCATACATCTCTGTTTAATATAGTGGGGGTAGGTTGGGGTCTTCCTCGTTACTCATACATCTCTGTTTAATATAGTGGGGGTAGGTTGGGGTCTTCCTGTTTAATATAGTGGGGGTAGGTTGGGGAATGAGTAATGGGGAAGACGTCTCTGTTTAATATAGTGGGGGTAGGTTGGGGTCTTCCTCGTTACTCATACGTCTCTGTTTAATATAGTGGGGGTAGGTTGGGGTCTTCCTCGTTACTCATACGTCTCTGTTTAATATAGTGGGGTTAGGTTGGGGTATGAGTAACGGGGAAGACGTCTCTGTTTAATATAGTGGGGTTAGGTTGGGGTCTTCCCCGTTACTCATACGTCTCTGTTTAATATAGTGGGGTTAGGTTGGGGTCTTCCCCGTTACTCATACGTCTCTGTTTAATATAGTGGGGGTAGGTTGGGATCTTCCTCGTTACTCATACATCTCTGTTTAATATAGTTGGGGTAGGTTGGGGTCTTCCCCGTTACTCATACGTCTCTGTTTAATATAGTGGGGGTAGGTTGGGGTCTTCCTCGTTACTCATACGTCTCTGTTTAATATAGTGGGGGTAGGTTGGGGTCTCCCCCATTACTCATACGTCTCTGTTTAATATAGGGGGGTTAGGTTGGGGTATGAGTAACGGGGAAGACGTCTCTGTTTAATATAGTGGGGGTAGGTTGGGGTCTTCCTCGTTACTCATACGTCTCTGTTTAATATAGTGGGGTTAGGTTGGGGTCTTCCCCGTTACTCATACATCTCTGTTTAATATAGTGGTGTTAGGTTGGGGTCTTCCCCGTTACTCATACATCTCTGTTTAATATAGTGGGGGTAGGTTGGGGTCTTCCTCGTTACTCATACATCTCTGTTTAATATAGTGGGGTTAGGTTGGGGTCTTCCTCGTTACTCATATGTCTCTGTTTAATATAGTGGGGTTAGGTTGGGGTCTTCCTCGTTACTCATACATCTCTGTTTAATATAGTGGGGGTAGGTTGGGGTCTTCCCCGTTACTCATACGTCTCTGTTTAATATAGGGGGGTTAGGTTGGGGTATGAGTAACGGGGAAGACGTCTCTGTTTAATATAGTGGGGATAGGTTGGGGTCTTCCTCGTTACTCATACATCTCTGTTTAATATAGTGGGGGTAGGTTGGGGTATGAGTAATGGGGAAGACGTCTCTGTTTAATATAGTGGGGTTAGGTTGGGGTCTTCCTCACTCATACGTCTCTGTTTAATATAGTGGGGTAGGTTGGGGTCTCCCCATTACTCATACGTCTCTGTTTAATATAGTGGGGGTAGGTTGGGGTCTCCCCATTACTCATACGTCTCTGTTTAATATAGGGGGTTAGGTTGGGGTATGAGTAACGGGGAAGACGTCTCTGTTTAATATAGTGGGGTTAGGTTGGGGTCTCCCCATTACTCATACGTCTCTGTTTAATATAGGGGGTTAGGTTGGGGTATGAGTAACGGGAAGACGTCTCTGTTTAATATAGTGGGGTTAGGTTGGGGTCTTCCTCGTTACTCATACGTCTCTTTTTAATATAGTGGGGTAGGTTGGGGTCTTCCCCGTTACTCATACGTCTCTGTTTAATATAGTGGGGTTAGGTTGGGGTCTTCCCCGTTACTCATACATCTCTGTTTAATATAGTGGGGTTAGGTTGGGGTCTTCCCGTTACTCATACATCTCTGTTTAATATAGTGGGGGTAGGTTGGGGTCTTCCTCGTTACTCATACATCTCTGTTTAATATAGTGGGGGTAGGTTGGGGTCTTCCTCGTTACTCATACGTCTCTGTTTAATATAGTGGGGGTAGGTTGGGGTATGAGTAATGGGGAAGACGTCTCTGTTTAATATAGTGGGGTAGGTTGGGGTCTTCCTCGTTACTCATACGTCTCTGTTTAATATAGTGGGGGTAGGTTGGGGTCTTCCTCGTTACTCATACGTCTCTGTTTAATATAGTGGGGTTAGGTTGGGGTATGAGTAACGGGAAGACGTCTCTGTTTAATATAGTGGGGTTAGGTTGGGGTCTTCCCCGTTACTCATACGTCTCTGTTTAATATAGTGGGGTTAGGTTGGGGTCTTCCCGTTACTCATACGTCTCTGTTTAATATAGTGGGGGTAGGTTGGGGTCTTCCTCGTTACTCATACGTCTCTGTTTAATATAGTGGGGTTAGGTTGGGGTCTTCCTCGTTACTCATACGTCTCTGTTTAATATAGTGGGGGTAGGTTGGGGTCTTCCTCATTACTCATACGTCTCTGTTTAATATAGTGGGGGTAGGTTGGGGTCTCCCCATTACTCATACGTCTCTGTTTAATATAGGGGGTTAGGTTGGGGTATGAGTAACGGGAAGACGTCTCTGTTTAATATAGTGGGGTAGGTTGGGGTCTTCCTCGTTACTCATACGTCTCTGTTTAATATAGTGGGGTAGGTTGGGGTCTTCCCGTTACTCATACATCTCTGTTTAATATAGTGGGGTTAGGTTGGGGTCTTCCCGTTACTCATACATCTCTGTTTAATATAGTGGGGGTAGGTTGGGGTCTTCCTCGTTACTCATACATCTCTGTTTAATATAGTGGGGTAGGTTGGGGTCTTCCTCGTTACTCATACGTCTCTGTTTAATATAGTGGGGTTAGGTTGGGGTCTTCCCCGTTACTCATATCTCTGTTTAATATAGTGGGGTAGGTTGGGGTCTTCCCCATTACTCATACGTCTCTGTTTAATATAGTGGGGGTAGGTTGGGGTCTCCCCGTTACTCATACATCTCTGTTTAATATAGTGGGGGTAGGTTGGGGTCTTCCTCGTTACTCATACGTCTCTGTTTAATATAGTGGGGTTAGGTTGGGGTCTTCCTCGTTACTCATACATCTCTGTTTAATATAGTGGGGTTAGGTTGGGGTCTTCCTCGTTACTCATACGTCTCTGTTTAATATAGTGGGGTAGGTTGGGGTCTTCCTCGTTACTCATACGTCTCTGTTTAATATAGTGGGGGTAGGTTGGGGTCTTCCCGTTACTCATACGTCTCTGTTTAATATAGTGGGGTAGGTTGGGGTATGAGTAATGGGGAAGACGTCTCTGTTTAATATAGTGGGGTAGGTTGGGGTCTTCCTCGTTACTCATACGTCTCTGTTTAATATAGTGGGGGTAGGTTGGGGTCTTCCCGTTACTCATACGTCTCTGTTTAATATAGTGGGGTTAGGTTGGGGTCTTCCTCGTTACTCATACGTCTCTGTTTAATATAGTGGGGTTAGGTTGGGGTCTTCCCGTTACTCATACGTCTCTGTTTAATATAGTGGGGGTTAGGTTGGGGTATGAGTAACGGGGAAGACGTCTCTGTTTAATATAGTGGGGTAGGTTGGGGTCTTCCTCGTTACTCATACGTCTCTGTTTAATATAGTGGGGTTAGGTTGGGGTCTTCCCCTTACTCATACGTCTCTGTTTAATATAGTGGGGGTAGTTGGGTTGGGGTCTTCCTTCGTTACTCATGGGGTAGGTTGGGGTCTACGTCTCTGTTTAATATAGTGGGGTTAGGTTGGGGTCTCCCCATTACTCATACGTCTCTGTTTAATATAGGGGGTTAGGTTGGGGTATGAGTAACGGGGAAGATGTCTCTGTTTAATATAGTGGGGTTAGGTTGGGGTCTTCCTCGTTACTCATACGTCTCTGTTTAATATAGTGGGGTAGGTTGGGGTCTTCCTCGTTACTCATACGTCTCTGTTTAATATAGTGGGGTTAGGTTGGGGTCTTCCCCGTTACTCATACATCTCTGTTTAATATAGTGGGGTCTTCCCCGTTACTCATACGTCTCTGTTTAATATAGTGGGGTTAGGTTGGGGTATGAGTAACGGGAAGACGTCTCTGTTTAATATAGTGGGGTTAGGTTGGGGTCTTCCCGTTACTCATACGTCTCTGTTTAATATAGTGGGGTTAGGTTGGGGTCTTCCCGTTACTCATACGTCTCTGTTTAATATAGTGGGGGTAGGTTGGGGTCTTCCTCGTTACTCATACATCTCTGTTTAATATAGTGGGGGTAGGTTGGGGTCTTCCCCGTTACTCATACGTCTCTGTTTAATATAGTGGGGTAGGTTGGGGTCTTCCTCGTTACTCATATGTCTCTGTTTAATATAGTGGGGTAGGTTGGGGTCTTCCTCGTTACTCATACGTCTCTGTTTAATATAGGGGGGTTAGGTTGGGGTATGAGTAACGGGGAAGACGTCTCTGTTTAATATAGTGGGGGTAGGTTGGGGTCTTCCTCGTTACTCATACGTCTCTGTTTAATATAGTGGGGTTAGGTTGGGGTCTTCCTCGTTACTCATACGTCTCTGTTTAATATAGTGGGGTAGGTTGGGGTCTTCCTCGTTACTCATACGTCTCTGTTTAATATAGTGGGGTAGGTTGGGGTCTTCCTCGTTACTCATACGTCTCTGTTTAATATAGTGGGGGTAGGTTGGGGTCTCCCCGTTACTCATACGTCTCTGTTTAATATAGGGGGTTAGGTTGGGGTATGAGTAACGGGAAGACGTCTCTGTTTAATATAGTGGGGGTAGGTTGGGGTCTTCCTCGTTACTCATACGTCTCTGTTTAATATAGTGGGGTTAGGTTGGGGTCTTCCCGTTACTCATACGTCTCTGTTTAATATAGTGGGGGTAGGTTGGGGTCTTCCTCGTTACTCATACGTCTCTGTTTAATATAGTGGGGGTAGGTTGGGGTCTTCCTCGTTACTCATACGTCTCTGTTTAATATAGTGGGGTTAGGTTGGGGTCTTCCTCGTTACTCATACGTCTCTGTTTAATATAGTGGGGTTAGGTTGGGGTCTTCCTCGTTACTCATACGTCTCTGTTTAATATAGTGGGGTAGGTTGGGGTCTCCCCCGTTACTCATACGTCTCTGTTTAATATAGTGGGGGTAGGTTGGGGTCTCCCCGTTACTCATACGTCTCTGTTTAATATAGGGGGTTAGGTTGGGGTATGAGTAACGGGGAAGACGTCTCTGTTTAATATAGTGGGGTAGGTTGGGGTCTTCCTCGTTACTCATACGTCTCTGTTTAATATAGTGGGGTTAGGTTGGGGTCTTCCCCGTTACTCATACATCTCTGTTTAATATAGTGGGTTAGGTTGGGGTCTTCCCGTTACTCATACATCTCTGTTTAATATAGTGGGGGTAGGTTGGGGTCTTCCTCGTTACTCATACATCTCTGTTTAATATAGTGGGGTTAGGTTGGGGTCTTCCTCGTTACTCATACGTCTCTGTTTAATATAGTGGGGGTAGGTTGGGGTCTTCCCCGTTACTCATACGTCTCTGTTTAATATAGTGGGGTAGGTTGGGGTATGAGTAACGGGAAGACGTCTCTGTTTAATATAGTGGGGGTAGGTTGGGGTCTTCCTCGTTACTCATACGTCTCTGTTTAATATAGTGGGGGTAAGTTGGGGTATGAGTAATGGGGAAGACGTCTCTGTTTAATATAGTGGGGTAGGTTGGGGTCTTCCTCGTTACTCATACGTCTCTGTTTAATATAGTGGGGTTAGGTTGGGGTCTCCCCATTACTCATACGTCTCTGTTTAATATAGGGGGTTAGGTTGGGGTATGAGTAACGGGAAGACGTCTCTGTTTAATATAGTGGGGTTAGGTTGGGGTCTTCCCCGTTACTCATACGTCTCTGTTTAATATAGTGGGGTTAGGTTGGGGTCTTCCTCGTTACTCATACGTCTCTGTTTAATATAGTGGGGGTAGGTTGGGGTCTCCCCCATTACTCATACGTCTCTGTTTAATATAGGGGGGTTAGGTTGGGGTATGAGTAACGGGGAAGACGTCTCTGTTTAATATAGTGGGGTTAGGTTGGGGTCTTCCTCGTTACTCATACGTCTCTGTTTAATATAGTGGGGGTAGGTTGGGGTCTTCCTCGTTACTCATACGTCTCTGTTTAATATAGTGGGGTTAGGTTGGGGTCTTCCCCCCATTACTCATACATCTCTGTTTAATATAGTGGGGTTAGGTTGGGGTCTTCCCCGTTACTCATACGTCTCTGTTTAATATAGGGGGTTAGGTTGGGGTATGAGTAACGGGGAAGACGTCTCTGTTTAATATAGTGGGGTTAGGTTGGGGTCTTCCCCGTTACTCATACGTCTCTGTTTAATATAGTGGGGTTAGGTTGGGGTCTTCCCCGTTACTCAAGACGTCTCTGTTTAATATAGTGGGGTTAGGTTGGGGTCTTCCTCGTTACTCATACGTCTCTGTTTAATATAGTGGGGGTAGGTTGGGGTCTTCCCCGTTACTCATACGTCTCTGTTTAATATAGTGGGGTTAGGTTGGGGTCTTCCTCGTTACTCATACGTCTCTGTTTAATATAGTGGGGTTAGGTTGGGGTCTTCCTCGGGGTCTCTGTTTAATATAGTGGGGTAGGTTGGGGTCTTCCTCGTTACTCATACGTCTCTGTTTAATATAGTGGGGGTAGGTTGGGGTCTTCCCATTACTCATACACGTCTCTGTTTAATATAGTGGGGGTAGGTTGGGGTCTTCCTAATGGGAAGACGTCTCTGTTTAATATAGTGGGGGTAGGTTGGGGTCTTCCTCGTTACTCATCTGTTTTAATATAGTGGGGTTAGGTTGGGGTCTTCCCCGTTACTCATACGTCTCTGTTTAATATAGTGGGGTTAGGTTGGGGTATGAGTAACGGGAAGACGTTCTGTTTAATATAGTGGGGTTAGGTTGGGGTCTTCCTCGTACTCATACGTCTCTGTTTAATATAGTGGGGTTAGGTTGGGGTCTTCCCATTACTCATACGTCTCTGTTTAATATAGTGGGGTTAGGTTGGGGTCTTCCTCGTTACTCATACATCTCTGTTTAATATAGTGGGGTAGGTTGGGGTCTTCCTCGTTACTCATACGTCTCTGTTTAATATAGTGGGGGTAGGTTGGGGTCTTCCTCCGTTACTCATACGTCTCTGTTTAATATAGTGGGGTTAGGTTGGGGTCTTCCTCGTTACTCATACGTCTCTGTTTAATATAGTGGGGTTAGGTTGGGGTCTTCTCTGTTTGTTTAATATAGTGGGGTAGGTTGGGGTCTTCCTCGTTACTCATACGTCTCTGTTTAATATAGTGGGGTTAGGTTGGGGTCTCCCCATTACTCATAAGACGTCTCTGTTTAATATAGTGGGGGTAGGTTGGGGTCTTCCTCGTTACTCATACGTCTCTGTTTAATATAGTGGGGTTAGGTTGGGGTCTTCCTCGTTACTCATACGTCTCTGTTTAATATAGTGGGGTTAGGTTGGGGTCTTCCCGTTACTCATACGTCTCTGTTTAATATAGTGGGGGTAGGTTGGGGTCTTCCCGTTACTCATACGTCTCTGTTTAATATAGTGGGGTAGGTTGGGGTCTTCCTCGTTACTCATACGTCTCTGTTTAATATAGTGGGGTTAGGTTGGGGTCTTCCTCTGTTTATATAGTCTCTGTTTAATATAGTGGGGTAGGTTGGGGTCTTCCCCGTTACTCATACATCTCTGTTTAATATAGTGGGGGTAGGTTGGGGTCTCCCCATTACTCATACGTCTCTGTTTAATATAGGGGGTTAGGTTGGGGTATGAGTAACTTCCTCGGAAGACGTCTCTGTTTAATATAGTGGGGGTAGGTTGGGGTCTTCCTCGTTACTCATACGTCTCTGTTTAATATAGTGGGGTTAGGTTGGGGTCTTCCCCGTTACTCATACGTCTCTGTTTAATATAGTGGGGTTAGGTTGGGGTCTTCCCCATTACTCATACGTCTCTGTTTAATATAGTGGGGGTTAGGTTGGGGTATGAGTAACGGGAAGACGTCTCTGTTTAATATAGTGGGGTTAGGTTGGGGTCTTCCTCGTTACTCATACGTCTCTGTTTAATATAGTGGGGTTAGGTTGGGGTCTTCCCCGTTACTCATACGTCTCTGTTTAATATAGTGGGGTTAGGTTGGGGTCTTCCTCGTTACTCATACGTCTCTGTTTAATATAGTGGGGTAGGTTGGGGTCTTCCCCGTTACTCATACGTCTCTGTTTAATATAGTGGGGGTAGGTTGGGGTCTTCCTCGTTACTCATACGTCTCTGTTTAATATAGTGGGGTTAGGTTGGGGTCTTCCTCGTTACTCATACGTCTCTGTTTAATATAGTGGGGTTAGGTTGGGGTCTTCCTCGTTACTCATACGTCTCTGTTTAATATAGTGGGGTTAGGTTGGGGTCTTCCTCGTTACTCATACGTCTCTGTTTAATATAGTGGGGGTAGGTTGGGGTCTCCCTCGTTACTCATACGTCTCTGTTTAATATAGGGGGTTAGGTTGGGGTCTTAACGGGAAGACGTCTCTGTTTAATATAGTGGGGTAGGTTGGGGTCTTCCTCGTTACTCATACGTCTCTGTTTAATATAGTGGGGTTAGGTTGGGGTCTTCCTCGTTACTCATACGTCTCTGTTTAATATAGTGGGGGTAGGTTGGGGTCTTCCTCGTTACTCATACGTCTCTGTTTAATATAGTGGGGTAGGTTGGGGTCTTCCTCGTTACTCATACGTCTCTGTTTAATATAGTGGGGGTAGGTTGGGGTCTTCCTCGTTACTCATACGTCTCTGTTTAATATAGTGGGGTTAGGTTGGGGTCTTCCCGTTACTCATACGTCTCTGTTTAATATAGTGGGGGTAGGTTGGGGTCTCCCCATTACTCATACGTCTCTGTTTAATATAGTGGGGGTTAGGTTGGGGTCTCCCCCATGAATATAGTTAACGGGGAAGACGTCTCTGTTTAATATAGTGGGGTTAGGTTGGGGTCTTCCTCGTTACTCATACGTCTCTGTTTAATATAGTGGGGTTAGGTTGGGGTCTTCCCCGTTACTCATACGTCTCTGTTTAATATAGTGGGGTTAGGTTGGGGTCTTCCCCGTTACTCATACATCTCTGTTTAATATAGTGGGGGTAGGTTGGGGTCTTCCTCGTTACTCATACATCTCTGTTTAATATATGGGGTTAGGTTGGGGTCTTCCTCGTTACTCATACGTCTCTGTTTAATATAGTGGGGTAGGTTGGGGTCTTCCCCGTTACTCATACGTCTCTGTTTAATATAGTGGGGGTAGGTTGGGGTCTGAGTAACGGGGAAGACGTCTCTGTTTAATATAGTGGGGGTAGGTTGGGGTCTTCCTCGTTACTCATACGTCTCTGTTTAATATAGTGGGGGTAGGTTGGGGTCTGAGTAATGGGGAAGACGTCTCTGTTTAATATAGTGGGGGTAGGTTGGGGTCTTCCTCGTTACTCATACGTCTCTGTTTAATATAGTGGGGTTAGGTTGGGGTCTCCCCATTACTCATACGTCTCTGTTTAATATAGGGGGTTAGGTTGGGGTATGAGTAACGGGAAGACGTCTCTGTTTAATATAGGGGGTTAGGTTGGGGTCTCCCCATTACTCATACGTCTCTGTTTAATATAGGGGGTTAGGTTGGGGTCTTCCTCGTTACTCATACGTCTCTGTTTAATATAGTGGGGTTAGGTTGGGGTCTCCCCATTACTCATACGTCTCTGTTTAATATAGGGGGTTAGGTTGGGGTATGAGTAACGGGGAAGACGTCTCTGTTTAATATAGTGGGGTTAGGTTGGGGTCTTCCTCGTTACTCATACGTCTCTGTTTAATATAGTGGGGTAGGTTGGGGTCTTCCTCGTTACTCATACGTCTCTGTTTAATATAGTGGGGTTAGGTTGGGGTCTTCCCCGTTACTCATACATCTCTGTTTAATATAGTGGGGTTAGGTTGGGGTCTTCCCCGTTACTCATACGTCTCTGTTTAATATAGTGGGGTTAGGTTGGGGTATGAGTAACGGGGAAGACGTCTCTGTTTAATATAGTGGGGTTAGGTTGGGGTCTTCCTCGTTACTCATACGTCTCTGTTTAATATAGTGGGGTTAGGTTGGGGTCTTCCCCGTTACTCATACGTCTCTGTTTAATATAGTGGGGGTAGGTTGGGGTCTTCCTCGTTACTCATACATCTCTGTTTAATATAGTGGGGGTAGGTTGGGGTCTTCCCCGTTACTCATACGTCTCTGTTTAATATAGTGGGGGTAGGTTGGGGTCTTCCTCGTTACTCATACGTCTCTGTTTAATATAGTGGGGTTAGGTTGGGGTCTTCCTCGTTACTCATACGTCTCTGTTTAATATAGTGGGGTTAGGTTGGGGTCTTCCTCGTTACTCATACGTCTCTGTTTAATATAGTGGGGTAGGTTGGGGTCTCCCCTCGTTACTCATACGTCTCTGTTTAATATAGTGGGGTAGGTTGGGGTCTCCCCCATTACTCATACGTCTCTGTTTAATATAGTGGGGTTAGGTTGGGGTATGAGTAACGGGGAAGACGTCTCTGTTTAATATAGTGGGGTTAGGTTGGGGTCTTCCCCGTTACTCATACGTCTCTGTTTAATATAGTGGGGTTAGGTTGGGGTCTTCCCCGTTACTCATACGTCTCTGTTTAATATAGTGGGGGTAGGTTGGGGTCTTCCTCGTTACTCATACATCTCTGTTTAATATAGTGGGGTTAGGTTGGGGTCTTCCTCGTTACTCATACGTCTCTGTTTAATATAGTGGGGGTAGGTTGGGGTCTTCCCGTTACTCATACGTCTCTGTTTAATATAGTGGGGGTAAGTTGGGGTATGAGTAACGGGGAAGACGTCTCTGTTTAATATAGTGGGGGTAGGTTGGGGTCTTCCTCGTTACTCATACGTCTCTGTTTAATATAGTGGGGGTAGGTTGGGGTATGAGTAATGGGGAAGACGTCTCTGTTTAATATAGTGGGGGTAGGTTGGGGTCTTCCTCGTTACTCATACGTCTCTGTTTAATATAGTGGGGTTAGGTTGGGGTCACCCCATTACTCATACGTCTCTGTTTAATATAGGGGGGTTAGGTTGGGGTATGAGTAACGGGGAAGACGTCTCTGTTTAATATAGTGGGGTTAGGTTGGGGTCTTCCCATTACTCATACGTCTCTGTTTAATATAGTGGGGTTAGGTTGGGGTCTTCCTCGTTACTCATACGTCTCTGTTTAATATAGTGGGGTTAGGTTGGGGTCTCCCCATTACTCATACGTCTCTGTTTAATATAGGGGGTTAGGTTGGGGTATGAGTAACGGGGAAGACGTCTCTGTTTAATATAGTGGGGTTAGGTTGGGGTCTTCCTCGTTACTCATACGTCTCTGTTTAATATAGTGGGGGTAGGTTGGGGTCTTCCTCGTTACTCATACGTCTCTGTTTAATATAGTGGGGTTAGGTTGGGGTCTTCCTCGTTACTCATACATCTCTGTTTAATATAGTGGGGTTAGGTTGGGGTCTTCCCCGTTACTCATACGTCTCTGTTTAATATAGGGGGTTAGGTTGGGGTATGAGTAACGGGAAGACGTCTCTGTTTAATATAGTGGGGTTAGGTTGGGGTCTTCCCCGTTACTCATACGTCTCTGTTTAATATAGTGGGGTTAGGTTGGGGTCTTCCTCGTTACTCATACGTCTCTGTTTAATATAGTGGGGTAGGTTGGGGTCTTCCTCGTTACTCATACGTCTCTGTTTAATATAGTGGGGGTAGGTTGGGGTCTTCCTCGTTACTCATACGTCTCTGTTTAATATAGTGGGGTTAGGTTGGGGTCTTCCTCGTTACTCATACGTCTCTGTTTAATATAGTGGGGTTAGGTTGGGGTCTTCCTCGTTACTCATACGTCTCTGTTTAATATAGTGGGGTAGGTTGGGGTCTCCCCATTACTCATACGTCTCTGTTTAATATAGGGGGTTAGGTTGGGGTATGAGTAACGGGGAAGACGTCTCTGTTTAATATAGTGGGGGTAGGTTGGGGTCTTCCTCGTTACTCATACGTCTCTGTTTAATATAGTGGGGTTAGGTTGGGGTCTTCCCCGTTACTCATACGTCTCTGTTTAATATAGTGGGGGTAGGTTGGGGTCTTCCTCGTTACTCATACGTCTCTGTTTAATATAGTGGGGGTAGGTTGGGGTCTTCCTCGTTACTCATACGTCTCTGTTTAATATAGTGGGGTTAGGTTGGGGTCTTCCTCGTTACTCATACGTCTCTGTTTAATATAGTGGGGTTAGGTTGGGGTCTTCCTCGTTACTCATACGTCTCTGTTTAATATAGTGGGGTAGGTTGGGGTCTCCCTCGTTACTCATACGTCTCTGTTTAATATAGTGGGGGTAGGTTGGGGTCTCCCCCATTACTCATACGTCTCTGTTTAATATAGGGGGGTTAGGTTGGGGTATGAGTAACGGGGAAGACGTCTCTGTTTAATATAGTGGGGGTAGGTTGGGGTCTTCCTCGTTACTCATACGTCTCTGTTTAATATAGTGGGGTTAGGTTGGGGTCTTCCCCGTTACTCATACATCTCTGTTTAATATAGTGGGGGTTAGGTTGGGGTCTTCCCCGTTACTCATACATCTCTGTTTAATATAGTGGGGTAGGTTGGGGTCTTCCTCGTTACTCATACATCTCTGTTTAATATAGTGGGGTTAGGTTGGGGTCTTCCTCGTTACTCATACGTCTCTGTTTAATATAGTGGGGGTAGGTTGGGGTCTTCCCCGTTACTCATACGTCTCTGTTTAATATAGTGGGGGTAAGTTGGGGTATGAGTAACGGGGAAGACGTCTCTGTTTAATATAGTGGGGGTAGGTTGGGGTCTTCCTCGTTACTCATACGTCTCTGTTTAATATAGTGGGGGTTAGGTTGGGGTATGAGTAATGGGGAAGACGTCTCTGTTTAATATAGTGGGGGTAGGTTGGGGTCTTCCTCGTTACTCATACGTCTCTGTTTAATATAGTGGGGTTAGGTTGGGGTCTCCGCCATTACTCATACGTCTCTGTTTAATATAGGGGGTTAGGTTGGGGTATGAGTAACGGGGAAGACGTCTCTGTTTAATATAGGGGGTTAGGTTGGGGTCTCCCCATTACTCATACGTCTCTGTTTAATATAGGGGGTTAGGTTGGGGTCTTCCTCGTTACTCATACGTCTCTGTTTAATATAGTGGGGTTAGGTTGGGGTCTCCCCCATTACTCATACGTCTCTGTTTAATATAGGGGGGTTAGGTTGGGGTATGAGTAACGGGGAAGACGTCTCTGTTTAATATAGTGGGGTTAGGTTGGGGTCTTCCTCGTTACTCATACGTCTCTGTTTAATATAGTGGGGTAGGTTGGGGTCTTCCCGTTACTCATACGTCTCTGTTTAATATAGTGGGGTTAGGTTGGGGTCTTCCCCGTTACTCATACATCTCTGTTTAATATAGTGGGGTTAGGTTGGGGTCTTCCCCCATTACTCATACGTCTCTGTTTAATATAGTGGGGTTAGGTTGGGGTCTTCCTCGGGGAAGACGTCTCTGTTTAATATAGTGGGGTTAGGTTGGGGTCTTCCCGTTACTCATACGTCTCTGTTTAATATAGTGGGGTTAGGTTGGGGTCTTCCCGTTACTCATACGTCTCTGTTTAATATAGTGGGGTTAGGTTGGGGTCTTCCTCGTTACTCATACGTCTCTGTTTAATATAGTGGGGTAGGTTGGGGTCTTCCTCGTTACTCATACGTCTCTGTTTAATATAGTGGGGGTAGGTTGGGGTCTTCCCCATTACTCATACGTCTCTGTTTAATATAGGGGGTTAGGTTGGGGTATGAGTAACGGGAAGACGTCTCTGTTTAATATAGTGGGGTAGGTTGGGGTCTTCCCCGTTACTCATACGTCTCTGTTTAATATAGTGGGGTTAGGTTGGGGTCTTCCCCGTTACTCATACGTCTCTGTTTAATATAGTGGGGTAGGTTGGGGTCTTCCTCGTTACTCATACGTCTCTGTTTAATATAGTGGGGGTAGGTTGGGGTCTTCCTCATTACTCATACGTCTCTGTTTAATATAGTGGGGTTAGGTTGGGGTCTTCCCCGTTACTCATACGTCTCTGTTTAATATAGTGGGGTTAGGTTGGGGTCTTCCTCGTTACTCATACGTCTCTGTTTAATATAGTGGGGTAGGTTGGGGTCTCCCTCGTTACTCATACGTCTCTGTTTAATATAGGGGGGTTAGGTTGGGGTATGAGTAACGGGAAGACGTCTCTGTTTAATATAGTGGGGTAGGTTGGGGTCTTCCTCGTTACTCATACGTCTCTGTTTAATATAGTGGGGTTAGGTTGGGGTCTTCCTCGTTACTCATACGTCTCTGTTTAATATAGTGGGTTAGGTTGGGGTCTTCCCGTTACTCATACATCTCTGTTTAATATAGTGGGGTAGGTTGGGGTCTTCCTCGTTACTCATACATCTCTGTTTAATATAGTGGGGTTAGGTTGGGGTCTTCCTCGTTACTCATACGTCTCTGTTTAATATAGTGGGGTTAGGTTGGGGTCTTCCCCGTTACTCATACGTCTCTGTTTAATATAGTGGGGGTAGGTTGGGGTCTGAGTAACTCAAGACGTCTCTGTTTAATATAGTGGGGTTAGGTTGGGGTCTCCCCCGTTACTCATACGTCTCTGTTTAATATAGTGGGGTTAGGTTGGGGTATGAGTAATGGGGAAGACGTCTCTGTTTAATATAGTGGGGTTAGGTTGGGGTCTTCCTCGTTACTCATACGTCTCTGTTTAATATAGTGGGGGTAGGTTGGGGTCTTCCTCGTTACTCATACGTCTCTGTTTAATATAGTGGGGTTAGGTTGGGGTCTTCCTCGTTACTCATACGTCTCTGTTTAATATAGGGGGGTTAGGTTGGGGTATGAGTAACGGGGAAGACGTCTCTGTTTAATATAGTGGGGTTAGGTTGGGGTCTTCCCGTTACTCATACGTCTCTGTTTAATATAGTGGGGTTAGGTTGGGGTCTTCCCGTTACTCATACGTCTCTGTTTAATATAGTGGGGTAGGTTGGGGTCTTCCTCGTTACTCATACATCTCTGTTTAATATAGTGGGGGTAGGTTGGGGTCTTCCCCGTTACTCATACGTCTCTGTTTAATATAGTGGGGGTAGGTTGGGGTCTTCCTCGTTACTCATACGTCTCTGTTTAATATAGTGGGGTTAGGTTGGGGTCTTCCTCGTTACTCATACGTCTCTGTTTAATATAGTGGGGTTAGGTTGGGGTATGAGTAACGGGAAGACGCTCTGTTTAATATAGTGGGGTTAGGTTGGGGTCTTCCCGTTACTCATACGTCTCTGTTTAATATAGTGGGGTTAGGTTGGGGTCTTCCTCGTTACTCATACGTCTCTGTTTAATATAGTGGGGGTTAGGTTGGGGTCTTCCTCGTTACTCATACGTCTCTGTTTAATATAGTGGGGGTAGGTTGGGGTCTCCTCGTTACTCATACGTCTCTGTTTAATATAGTGGGGGTAGGTTGGGGTCTCCCCCCATTACTCATACGTCTCTGTTTAATATAGGGGGTTAGGTTGGGGTATGAGTAACGGGAAGACGTCTCTGTTTAATATAGTGGGGGTAGGTTGGGGTCTTCCCCGTTACTCATACGTCTCTGTTTAATATAGTGGGGTTAGGTTGGGGTCTTCCCCGTTACTCATACATCTCTGTTTAATATAGTGGTGTTAGGTTGGGGTCTTCCCCGTTACTCATACATCTCTGTTTAATATAGTGGGGGTAGGTTGGGGTCTTCCTCGTTACTCATACATCTCTGTTTAATATAGTGGGGTTAGGTTGGGGTCTTCCTCGTTACTCATACGTCTCTGTTTAATATAGTGGGGGTAGGTTGGGGTCTTCCCCGTTACTCATACGTCTCTGTTTAATATAGTGGGGGTAAGTTGGGGTATGAGTAACGGGGAAGACGTCTCTGTTTAATATAGTGGGGTTAGGTTGGGGTCTCCCCCGTTACTCATACGTCTCTGTTTAATATAGTGGGGTTAGGTTGGGGTATGAGTAATGGGGAAGACGTCTCTGTTTAATATAGTGGGGTTAGGTTGGGGTCTTCCTCGTTACTCATACGTCTCTGTTTAATATAGTGGGGTTAGGTTGGGGTCTCCCTCGTTACTCATACGTCTCTGTTTAATATAGGGGGGTTAGGTTGGGGTCTTCCTCGTTACTCATACGTCTCTGTTTAATATAGTGGGGTAAGTTGGGGTATGAGTAACGGGGAAGACGTCTCTGTTTAATATAGTGGGGTTAGGTTGGGGTCTTCCCCGTTACTCATACATCTCTGTTTAATATAGTGGGGTAGGTTGGGGTCTTCCTCGTTACTCATACGTCTCTGTTTAATATAGTGGGGGTAGGTTGGGGTCTTCCTCGTTACTCATACGTCTCTGTTTAATATAGTGGGGGTAAGTTGGGGTCTTCCCGTTACTCATACGTCTCTGTTTAATATAGTGGGGGTAGGTTGGGGTCTCCCCATTACTCATACGTCTCTGTTTAATATAGGGGGTTAGGTTGGGGTATGAGTAACTCAAGACGTCTCTGTTTAATATAGTGGGGTTAGGTTGGGGTCTCCCCCATTACTCATACGTCTCTGTTTAATATAGGGGGGTTAGGTTGGGGTATGAGTAATGGGGAAGACGTCTCTGTTTAATATAGTGGGGGTAGGTTGGGGTATGAGTAACGGGGAAGACGTCTCTGTTTAATATAGTGGGGGTAGGTTGGGGTATGAGTAACGGGGAAGACGTCTCTGTTTAATATAGTGGGGTTAGGTTGGGGTCTTCCTCGTTACTCATACGTCTCTGTTTAATATAGTGGGGGTAGGTTGGGGTCTTCCTCGTTACTCATACGTCTCTGTTTAATATAGTGGGGTTAGGTTGGGGTCTTCCCCGTTACTCATACATCTCTGTTTAATATAGTGGGGTTAGGTTGGGGTCTTCCCCGTTACTCATACATCTCTGTTTAATATAGTGGGGGTAGGTTGGGGTCTTCCTCGTTACTCATACGTCTCTGTTTAATATAGTGGGGGTAGGTTGGGGTATGAGTAATGGGGAAGACGTCTCTGTTTAATATAGTGGGGTAAGTTGGGGTATGAGTAACGGGAAGACGTCTCTGTTTAATATAGTGGGGGTAAGTTGGGGTATGAGTAACGGGGAAGACGTCTCTGTTTAATATAGTGGGGGTAGGTTGGGGTCTTCCTCGTTACTCATACATCTCTGTTTAATATAGTGGGGTAGGTTGGGGTCTTCCTCGTTACTCATACATCTCTGTTTAATATAGTGGGGGTAGGTTGGGGTCTCCCCATTACTCATACGTCTCTGTTTAATATAGGGGTTAGGTTGGGGTATGAGTAACGGGAAGACGTCTCTGTTTAATATAGTGGGGTTAGGTTGGGGTCTTCCTCGTTACTCATACGTCTCTGTTTAATATAGTGGGGGTAGGTTGGGGTCTTCCTCGTTACTCATACGTCTCTGTTAATATAGTGGGGTTAGGTTGGGGTCTTCCCCGTTACTCATACATCTCTGTTTAATATAGTGGGGTTAGGTTGGGGTCTTCCCCGTTACTCATACGTCTCTGTTTAATATAGTGGGGGTAGGTTGGGGTCTTCCTCGTTACTCATACGTCTCTGTTTAATATAGTGGGGTTAGGTTGGGGTATGAGTAACGGGAAGACGTCTCTGTTTAATATAGTGGGGTTAGGTTGGGGTCTTCCCCGTTACTCATACGTCTCTGTTTAATATAGTGGGGTTAGGTTGGGGTCTTCCACGTTACTCATACGTCTCTGTTTAATATAGTGGGGTAGGTTGGGGTCTTCCCCTACATCTCTGTTTAATATAGTGGGGGTAGGTTGGGGTCTTCCCCGTTACTCATACGTCTCTGTTTAATATAGTGGGGTTAGGTTGGGGTCTTCCTCGTTACTCATACGTCTCTGTTTAATATAGTGGGGTTAGGTTGGGGTCTTCCTCGTTACTCATACGTCTCTGTTTAATATAGTGGGGTAGGTTGGGGTCTCCTCGTTACTCATACGTCTCTGTTTAATATAGTGGGGTAGGTTGGGGTCTCCCCATTACTCATACGTCTCTGTTTAATATAGTGGGGTTAGGTTGGGGTACGTCTCTGTTTAATATAGGGGGTTAGGTTGGGGTAAGTAACGGGGAAGACGTCTCTGTTTAATATAGTGGGGTAGGTTGGGGTCTTCCCGTTACTCATACGTCTCTGTTTAATATAGTGGGGTTAGGTTGGGGTCTTCCCCGTTACTCATACATCTCTGTTTAATATAGTGGGGGTAGGTTGGGGTCTTCCTCGTTACTCATACATCTCTGTTTAATATAGTGGGGTTAGGTTGGGGTCTTCCTCGTTACTCATACGTCTCTGTTTAATATAGTGGGGGTAGGTTGGGGTCTTCCCCGTTACTCATACGTCTCTGTTTAATATAGTGGGGGTAAGTTGGGGTATGAGTAACGGGGAAGACGTCTCTGTTTAATATAGTGGGGTTAGGTTGGGGTCTCCCCCGTTACTCATACGTCTCTGTTTAATATAGTGGGGTTAGGTTGGGGTATGAGTAATGGGGAAGACGTCTCTGTTTAATATAGTGGGGTTAGGTTGGGGTCTCCCTCGTTACTCATACGTCTCTGTTTAATATAGTGGGGTTAGGTTGGGGTCTCCCTCGTTACTCATACGTCTCTGTTTAATATAGTGGGGTTAGGTTGGGGTCTTCCTCGTTACTCATACGTCTCTGTTTAATATAGTGGGGGTAAGTTGGGGTATGAGTAACGGGGAAGACGTCTCTGTTTAATATAGTGGGGTTAGGTTGGGGTCTTCCCCGTTACTCATACATCTCTGTTTAATATAGTGGGGTAGGTTGGGGTCTTCCTCGTTACTCATACGTCTCTGTTTAATATAGTGGGGGTAGGTTGGGGTCTTCCTCGTTACTCATACGTCTCTGTTTAATATAGTGGGGGTAAGTTGGGTTCTTCCCCGTTACTCATACGTCTCTGTTTAATATAGTGGGGGTAGGTTGGGGTCTCCCCCATTACTCATACGTCTCTGTTTAATATAGGGGGGTTAGGTTGGGGTATGAGTAACGGGAAGACGTCTCTGTTTAATATAGTGGGGGTAGGTTGGGGTATGAGTAACGGGGAAGACGTCTCTGTTTAATATAGTGGGGTTAGGTTGGGGTCTTCCTCGTTACTCATACGTCTCTGTTTAATATAGTGGGGGTAGGTTGGGGTCTTCCTCGTTACTCATACGTCTCTGTTTAATATAGTGGGGTTAGGTTGGGGTCTTCCCCGTTACTCATACATCTCTGTTTAATATAGTGGGGTTAGGTTGGGGTCTTCCCCGTTACTCATACATCTCTGTTTAATATAGTGGGGGTAGGTTGGGGTCTTCCTCGTTACTCATACGTCTCTGTTTAATATAGTGGGGGTAGGTTGGGGTATGAGTAATGGGGAAGACGTCTCTGTTTAATATAGTGGGGGTAGGTTGGGGTATGAGTAACGGGGAA
Organism: Oncorhynchus nerka; assembly: GCF_034236695.1. Lineage (NCBI taxonomy): Eukaryota > Metazoa > Chordata > Actinopteri > Salmoniformes > Salmonidae > Oncorhynchus > Oncorhynchus nerka. Next base: position 79,709,245 of record NC_088401.1, on the reverse strand, counting down.
GACGTCTCTGTTTAATATAGTGGGGGTAAGTTGGGGTATGAGTAACGGGGAAGACGTCTCTGTTTAATATAGTGGGGTAGGTTGGGGTCTTCCTTGTTACTCATACATCTCTGTTTAATATAGTGGGGGTAGGTTGGGGTCTTCCTCGTTACTCATACATCTCTGTTTAATATAGTGGGGGTAGGTTGGGGTCTCCCCCATTACTCATACGTCTCTGTTTAATATAGTGGGGGTAGGTTGGGGTATGAGTAATGGGGAAGACGTCTCTGTTTAATATAGTGGGGGTAGGTTGGGGTCTTCCTCGTTACTCATACGTCTCTGTTTAATATAGTGGGGGTAGGTTGGGGTCTTCCTCGTTACTCATATGTCTCTGTTTAATATAGTGGGGTTAGACCATGGTGCTTGCCTACGGAGCTGTGAGGGGAACGGCACCTCAGTACCTCCAGGCTCTGATCAGGCCCTACACCCAAACAAGGGCACTGCGTTCATCCACCTCTGGCCTGCTCGCCTCCCTACCACTGAGGAAGTACAGTTCCCGCTCAGCCCAGTCAAAACTGTTCGCTGCTCTGGACCCCCAATGGTGGAACAAACTCCCTCACGACGCCAGGACAGCGGAGTCAATCACCACCTTCCGGAGACACCTGAAACCCCACCTCTTTAAGGAATACCTAGGATAGGATAAAGTAATCCTTCTCACCCCCCCCCCTTAAAAGATTTAGATGCACTATTGTAAAGTGGCTGTTCCACTGGATGTCATAAGGTGAATGCTCCAATTTGTAAGTCGCTCTGGATAAGAGCGTCTGCTAAATGACTTAAATGTAATGTAAATGTAAATGTTAGGTTGGGGTCTTCCTCGTTACTCATACGTCTCTGTTTAATATAGTGGGGTTAGGTTGGGGTATGAGTAACGGGGAAGACGTCTCTGTTTAATATAGTGGGGGTAGGTTGGGGTCTTCCCCGTTACTCATACGTCTCTGTTTAATATAGTGGGGGTAGGTTGGGGTCTTCCTCGTTACTCATACGTCTCTGTTTAATATAGTGGGGTTAGGTTGGGTAATTTGTAAGTCGCTCTGGATAAGAGCGTCTGCTAAATGACTTAAATGTAAATGTAAATGTATGAGTAACGGGGAAGACGTCTCTGTTTAATATAGTGGGGTTAGGTTGGGGTCTTCCCCGTTACTCATACGTCTCTGTTTAATATAGTGGGGTTAGGTTGGGGTCTTCCCCGTTACTCATACGTCTCTGTTTAATATAGTGGGGTTAGGTTGGGGTATGAGTAATGGGGAAGACGTCTCTGTTTAATATAGTGGGGGTAGGTTGGGGTATGAGTAACGGGAAGACGTCTCTGTTTAATATAGTGGGGGTAGGTTGGGGTATGAGTAACGGGGAAGACGTCTCTGTTTAATATAGTGGGGTTAGGTTGGGGTCTTCCTCGTTACTCATACGTCTCTGTTTAATATAGTGGGGGTAGGTTGGGGTCTTCCTCGTTACTCATACGTCTCTGTTTAATATAGTGGGGTTAGGTTGGGGTCTTCCCCGTTACTCATACATCTCTGTTTAATATAGTGGGGTTAGGTTGGGGTCTTCCCGTTACTCATACATCTCTGTTTAATATAGTGGGGGTAGGTTGGGGTCTTCCTCGTTACTCATACGTCTCTGTTTAATATAGTGGGGGTAGGTTGGGGTATGAGTAATGGGGAAGACGTCTCTGTTTAATATAGTGGGGGTAAGTTGGGGTATGAGTAACGGGGAAGACGTCTCTGTTTAATATAGTGGGGGTAGGTTGGGGTATGAGTAACGGGGAAGACGTCTCTGTTTAATATAGTGGGGGTAGGTTGGGGTCTTCCTCGTTACTCATACATCTCTGTTTAATATAGTGGGGGTAGGTTGGGGTCTTCCTCGTTACTCATACATCTCTGTTTAATATAGTGGGGGTAGGTTGGGGTCTCCCCCATTACTCATACGTCTCTGTTTAATATAGGGGGGTTAGGTTGGGGTATGAGTAACGGGGAAGACGTCTCTGTTTAATATAGTGGGGTTAGGTTGGGGTCTTCCTCGTTACTCATACGTCTCTGTTTAATATAGTGGGGGTAGGTTGGGGTCTTCCTCGTTACTCATACGTCTCTGTTAATATAGTGGGGTTAGGTTGGGGTCTTCCCCGTTACTCATACATCTCTGTTTAATATAGTGGGGTTAGGTTGGGGTCTTCCCCGTTACTCATACGTCTCTGTTTAATATAGTGGGGGTAGGTTGGGGTCTTCCTCGTTACTCATACGTCTCTGTTTAATATAGTGGGGTTAGGTTGGGGTATGAGTAACGGGGAAGACGTCTCTGTTTAATATAGTGGGGTTAGGTTGGGGTCTTCCCCGTTACTCATACGTCTCTGTTTAATATAGTGGGGTTAGGTTGGGGTCTTCCACGTTACTCATACGTCTCTGTTTAATATAGTGGGGGTAGGTTGGGGTCTTCCCCGTTACTCATACATCTCTGTTTAATATAGTGGGGGTAGGTTGGGGTCTTCCCCGTTACTCATACGTCTCTGTTTAATATAGTGGGGTTAGGTTGGGGTCTTCCTCGTTACTCATACGTCTCTGTTTAATATAGTGGGGTTAGGTTGGGGTCTTCCTCGTTACTCATACGTCTCTGTTTAATATAGTGGGGGTAGGTTGGGGTCTCCCTCGTTACTCATACGTCTCTGTTTAATATAGTGGGGGTAGGTTGGGGTCTCCCCCATTACTCATACGTCTCTGTTTAATATAGGGGGGTTAGGTTGGGGTATGAGTAACGGGGAAGACGTCTCTGTTTAATATAGTGGGGGTAGGTTGGGGTCTTCCCCGTTACTCATACGTCTCTGTTTAATATAGTGGGGTTAGGTTGGGGTCTTCCCCGTTACTCATACATCTCTGTTTAATATAGTGGGGGTAGGTTGGGGTCTTCCTCGTTACTCATACATCTCTGTTTAATATAGTGGGGTTAGGTTGGGGTCTTCCTCGTTACTCATACGTCTCTGTTTAATATAGTGGGGTAGGTTGGGGTCTTCCCCGTTACTCATACGTCTCTGTTTAATATAGTGGGGGTAAGTTGGGGTATGAGTAACGGGGAAGACGTCTCTGTTTAATATAGTGGGGTTAGGTTGGGGTCTCCCCCGTTACTCATACGTCTCTGTTTAATATAGTGGGGTTAGGTTGGGGTATGAGTAATGGGGAAGACGTCTCTGTTTAATATAGTGGGGTTAGGTTGGGGTCTCCTCGTTACTCATACGTCTCTGTTTAATATAGTGGGGTTAGGTTGGGGTCTCCTCGTTACTCATACGTCTCTGTTTAATATAGTGGGGTTAGGTTGGGGTCTTCCTCGTTACTCATACGTCTCTGTTTAATATAGTGGGGGTAAGTTGGGGTATGAGTAACGGGGAAGACGTCTCTGTTTAATATAGTGGGGTTAGGTTGGGGTCTTCCCCGTTACTCATACATCTCTGTTTAATATAGTGGGGTAGGTTGGGGTCTTCCTCGTTACTCATACGTCTCTGTTTAATATAGTGGGGGTAGGTTGGGGTCTTCCTCGTTACTCATACGTCTCTGTTTAATATAGTGGGGGTAAGTTGGGTTCTTCCCCGTTACTCATACGTCTCTGTTTAATATAGTGGGGGTAGGTTGGGGTCTCCCCCATTACTCATACGTCTCTGTTTAATATAGGGGGGTTAGGTTGGGGTATGAGTAACGGGGAAGACGTCTCTGTTTAATATAGTGGGGGTAGGTTGGGGTATGAGTAACGGGGAAGACGTCTCTGTTTAATATAGTGGGGTTAGGTTGGGGTCTTCCTCGTTACTCATACGTCTCTGTTTAATATAGTGGGGGTAGGTTGGGGTCTTCCTCGTTACTCATACGTCTCTGTTTAATATAGTGGGGTTAGGTTGGGGTCTTCCCCGTTACTCATACATCTCTGTTTAATATAGTGGGGTTAGGTTGGGGTCTTCCCCGTTACTCATACATCTCTGTTTAATATAGTGGGGGTAGGTTGGGGTCTTCCTCGTTACTCATACGTCTCTGTTTAATATAGTGGGGTAGGTTGGGGTATGAGTAATGGGAAGACGTCTCTGTTTAATATAGTGGGGGTAGGTTGGGGTATGAGTAACGGGAAGACGTCTCTGTTTAATATAGTGGGGGTAAGTTGGGGTATGAGTAACGGGGAAGACGTCTCTGTTTAATATAGTGGGGGTAGGTTGGGGTCTTCCTTGTTACTCATACATCTCTGTTTAATATAGTGGGGGTAGGTTGGGGTCTTCCTCGTTACTCATACATCTCTGTTTAATATAGTGGGGGTAGGTTGGGGTCTCCCCATTACTCATACGTCTCTGTTTAATATAGTGGGGGTAGGTTGGGGTATGAGTAATGGGGAAGACGTCTCTGTTTAATATAGTGGGGGTAGGTTGGGGTCTTCCTCGTTACTCATACGTCTCTGTTTAATATAGTGGGGGTAGGTTGGGGTCTTCCTCGTTACTCATATGTCTCTGTTTAATATAGTGGGGTTAGACCATGGTGCTTGCCTACGGAGCTGTGAGGGGAACGGCACCTCAGTACCTCCAGGCTCTGATCAGGCCCTACACCCAAACAAGGGCACTGCGTTCATCCACCTCTGGCCTGCTCGCCTCCCTACCACTGAGGAAGTACAGTTCCCGCTCAGCCCAGTCAAAACTGTTCGCTGCTCTGGACCCCCAATGGTGGAACAAACTCCCTCACGACGCCAGGACAGCGGAGTCAATCACCACCTTCCGGAGACACCTGAAACCCCACCTCTTTAAGGAATACCTAGGATAGGATAAAGTAATCCTTCTCACCCCCTTAAAAGATTTAGATGCACTATTGTAAAGTGGCTGTTCCACTGGATGTCATAAGGTGAATGCTCCAATTTGTAAGTCGCTCTGGATAAGAGCGTCTGCTAAATGACTTAAATGTAATGTAAATGTAAATGTTAGGTTGGGGTCTTCCTCGTTACTCATACGTCTCTGTTTAATATAGTGGGGTTAGGTTGGGGTATGAGTAACGGGGAAGACGTCTCTGTTTAATATAGTGGGGGTAGGTTGGGGTCTTCCCCGTTACTCATACGTCTCTGTTTAATATAGTGGGGGTAGGTTGGGGTCTTCCTCGTTACTCATACGTCTCTGTTTAATATAGTGGGGTTAGGTTGGGTAATTTGTAAGTCGCTCTGGATAAGAGCGTCTGCTAAATGACTTAAATGTAAATGTAAATGTATGAGTAACGGGGAAGACGTCTCTGTTTAATATAGTGGGGTTAGGTTGGGGTCTTCCCCGTTACTCATACGTCTCTGTTTAATATAGTGGGGTTAGGTTGGGGTCTTCCCCGTTACTCATACGTCTCTGTTTAATATAGTGGGGTTAGGTTGGGGTCTTCCCCGTTACTCATACATCTCTGTTTAATATAGTGGGGGTAGGTTGGGGTCTTCCTCGTTACTCATACATCTCTGTTTAATATAGTGGGGTTAGGTTGGGGTCTTCCTCGTTACTCATACGTCTCTGTTTAATATAGTGGGGGTAGGTTGGGGTCTGCCCCGTTACTCATACGTCTCTGTTTAATATAGTGGGGGTAAGTTGGGGGATGAGTAACGGGGAAGACGTCTCTGTTTAATATAGTGGGGTTAGGTTGGGGTCTCCCCCGTTACTCATACGTCTCTGTTTAATATAGTGGGGTAAGGTTGGGGTATGAGTAATGGGGAAGACGTCTCTGTTTAATATAGTGGGGTTAGGTTGGGGTCTCCCTCGTTACTCATACGTCTCTGTTTAATATAGTGGGGTTAGGTTGGGGTCTCCCTCGTTACTCATACGTCTCTGTTTAATATAGTGGGGTTAGGTTGGGGTCTTCCTCGTTACTCATACGTCTCTGTTTAATATAGTGGGGGTAAGTTGGGGTATGAGTAACGGGAAGACGTCTCTGTTTAATATAGTGGGGTTAGGTTGGGGTCTTCCCCGTTACTCATACATCTCTGTTTAATATAGTGGGGTAGGTTGGGGTCTTCCTCGTTACTCATACGTCTCTGTTTAATATAGTGGGGGTAGGTTGGGGTCTTCCTCGTTACTCATACGTCTCTGTTTAATATAGTGGGGGTAAGTTGGGGTCTTCCCCGTTACTCATACGTCTCTGTTTAATATAGTGGGGTAGGTTGGGGTCTCCCCATTACTCATACGTCTCTGTTTAATATAGGGGGGTTAGGTTGGGGTATGAGTAACGGGGAAGACGTCTCTGTTTAATATAGTGGGGTTAGGTTGGGGTCTCCCCCATTACTCATACGTCTCTGTTTAATATAGAGGGGTTAGGTTGGGGTATGAGTAATGGGGAAGACGTCTCTGTTTAATATAGTGGGGGTAGGTTGGGGTATGAGTAACGGGGAAGACGTCTCTGTTTAATATAGTGGGGTAGGTTGGGGTATGAGTAACGGGAAGACGTCTCTGTTTAATATAGTGGGGTTAGGTTGGGGTCTTCCTCGTTACTCATAGGTCTCTGTTTAATATAGTGGGGGTAGGTTGGGGTCTTCCTCGTTACTCATACGTCTCTGTTTAATATAGTGGGGTTAGGTTGGGGTCTTCCCCGTTACTCATACATCTCTGTTTAATATAGTGGGGTTAGGTTGGGGTCTTCCCCGTTACTCATACATCTCTGTTTAATATAGTGGGGGTAGGTTGGGGTCTTCCTCGTTACTCATACGTCTCTGTTTAATATAGTGGGGGTAGGTTGGGGTATGAGTAATGGGGAAGACGTCTCTGTTTAATATAGTGGGGTAGGTTGGGGTATGAGTAACGGGGAAGACGTCTCTGTTTAATATAGTGGGGGTAAGTTGGGGTATGAGTAACGGGGAAGACGTCTCTGTTTAATATAGTGGGGGTAGGTTGGGGTCTTCCTCGTTACTCATACATCTCTGTTTAATATAGTGGGGGTAGGTTGGGGTCTTCCTCGTTACTCATACATCTCTGTTTAATATAGTGGGGGTAGGTTGGGGTCTCCCCCATTACTCATACGTCTCTGTTTAATATAGTGGGGGTAGGTTGGGGTATGAGTAATGGGGAAGACGTCTCTGTTTAATATAGTGGGGGTAGGTTGGGGTCTTCCTCGTTACTCATACGTCTCTGTTTAATATAGTGGGGGTAGGTTGGGGTCTCCCCCATTACTCATACGTCTCTGTTTAATATAGTGGGGGTAGGTTGGGGTATGAGTAATGGGGAAGACGTCTCTGTTTAATATAGTGGGGGTAGGTTGGGGTCTTCCTCGTTACTCATATGTCTCTGTTTAATATAGTGGGGTTAGACCATGGTGCTTGCCTACGGAGCTGTGAGGGGAACGGCACCTCAGTACCTCCAGGCTCTGATCAGGCCCTACACCCAAACAAGGGCACTGCGTTCATCCACCTCTGGCCTGCTCGCCTCCCTACCACTGAGGAAGTACAGTTCCCGCTCAGCCCAGTCAAAACTGTTCGCTGCTCTGGACCCCCAATGGTGGAACAAACTCCCTCACGACGCCAGGACAGCGGAGTCAATCACCACCTTCCGGAGACACCTGAAACCCCACCTCTTTAAGGAATACCTAGGATAGGATAAAGTAATCCTTCTCACCCCCTTAAAAGATTTAGATGCACTATTGTAAAGTGGCTGTTCCACTGGATGTCATAAGGTGAATGCTCCAATTTGTAAGTCGCTGTGGATAAGAGCGTCTGCTAAATGACTTAAATGTAATGTAAATGTAAATGTTAGGTTGGGGTCTTCCTCGTTACTCATACGTCTCTGTTTAATATAGTGGGGTTAGGTTGGGGTATGAGTAACGGGGAAGACGTCACTGTTTAATATAGTGGGGGTAGGTTGGGGTCTTCCCCGTTACTCATACGTCTCTGTTTAATATAGTGGGGGTAGGTTGGGGTCTTCCTCGTTACTCATACGTCTCTGTTTAATATAGTGGGGTTAGGTTGGGTAATTTGTAAGTCGCTCTGGATAAGAGCGTCTGGACTTAAATGTAAATGTAAATGTATGAGTAACGGGGAAGACGTCTCTGTTTAATATAGTGGGGTTAGGTTGGGGTCTTCCCCGTTACTCATACGTCTCTGTTTAATATAGTGGGGTTAGGTTGGGGTCTTCCCCGTTACTCATACGTCTCTGTTTAATATAGTGGGGGTAGGTTGGGGTCTTCCTCGTTACTCATACATCTCTGTTTAATATAGTGGGGGTAGGTTGGGGTCTTCCCCGTTACTCATACGTCTCTGTTTAATATAGTGGGGGTAGGTTGGGGTCTTCCTCGTTACTCATATGTCTCTGTTTAATATAGTGGGGTTAGGTTGGGGTCTTCCTCGTTACTCATACATCTCTGTTTAATATAGTGGGGGTAGGTTGGGGTCTTCCCCGTTACTCATACGTCTCTGTTTAATATAGGGGGTTAGGTTGGGGTATGAGTAACGGGAAGACGCTCTGTTTAATATAGTGGGGGTAGGTTGGGGTCTCCCCCATTACTCATACGTCTCTGTTTAATATAGGGGGGTTAGGTTGGGGTATGAGTAACTCTCTGTTTAATATAGTGGGGGTAGGTTGGGGTCTTCCTCGTTACTCATACGTCTCTGTTTAATATAGTGGGGTTAGGTTGGGGTCTTCCCGTTACTCATACATCTCTGTTTAATATAGTGGGGTTAGGTTGGGGTCTTCCTCGTTACTCATACATCTCTGTTTAATATAGTGGGGGTAGGTTGGGGTCTTCCTCGTTACTCATACATCTCTGTTTAATATAGTGGGGTTAGGTTGGGGTCTTCCTCGTTACTCATACATCTCTGTTTAATATAGTGGGGTAGGTTGGGGTCTTCCCCGTTACTCATACGTCTCTGTTTAATATAGGGGGTAGGTTGGGGTCTTCCTCGTTACTCATACATCTCTGTTTAATATAGTGGGGGTAGGTTGGGGTCTTCCCCGTTACTCATACGTCTCTGTTTAATATAGTGGGGTAGGTTGGGGTCTTCCTCGTTACTCATATGTCTCTGTTTAATATAGTGGGGTTAGGTTGGGGTCTTCCTCGTTACTCATACATCTCTGTTTAATATAGTGGGGGTAGGTTGGGGTCTTCCCCATTACTCATACGTCTCTGTTTAATATAGGGGGTTAGGTTGGGGTATGAGTAACGGGAAGACGTCTCTGTTTAATATAGTGGGGGTAGGTTGGGGTCTCCCCATTACTCATACGTCTCTGTTTAATATAGGGGGTTAGGTTGGGGTATGAGTAACGGGGAAGACGTCTCTGTTTAATATAGTGGGGGTAGGTTGGGGTCTTCCTCGTTACTCATACGTCTCTGTTTAATATAGTGGGGTTAGGTTGGGGTCTTCCCGTTACTCATACATCTCTGTTTAATATAGTGGGGTTAGGTTGGGGTCTTCCCGTTACTCATACATCTCTGTTTAATATAGTGGGGTAGGTTGGGGTCTTCCTCGTTACTCATACATCTCTGTTTAATATAGTGGGGTTAGGTTGGGGTCTTCCTCGTTACTCATACATCTCTGTTTAATATAGTGGGGTAGGTTGGGGTCTTCCCGTTACTCATACGTCTCTGTTAATATAGGGGGGTTAGGTTGGGGTATGAGTAACGGGAAGACGTCTCTGTTTAATATAGTGGGGGTAGGTTGGGGTCTTCCTCCATTACTCATACATCTCTGTTTAATATAGTGGGGGTAGGTTGGGGTATGAGTAATGGGGAAGACGTCTCTGTTTAATATAGTGGGGTTAGGTTGGGGTCTTCCTCAACTCATACGTCTCTGTTTAATATAGTGGGGGTAGGTTGGGGTCTCCCCATTACTCATACGTCTCTGTTTAATATAATGGGGGTAGGTTGTCTCCCCATTACTCATACGTCTCTGTTTAATATAGGGGGTTAGGTTGGGGTATGAGTAACGGGAAGACGCTCTGTTTAATATAGTGGGGTTAGGTTGGGGTCTCCCCCATTACTCATACGTCTCTGTTTAATATAGGGGTTAGGTTGGGGTATGAGTAACGGGAAGACGTCTCTGTTTAATATAGTGGGGTTAGGTTGGGGTCTTCCTCGTACTCATACGTCTCTGTTTAATATAGTGGGGGTAGGTTGGGGTCTTCCTCGTTACTCATACGTCTCTGTTTAATATAGTGGGGTTAGGTTGGGGTCTTCCCCTGTTACTCATACATCTCTGTTTAATATAGTGGGGTTAGGTTGGGGTCTTCCCCAACTCATACATCTCTGTTTAATATAGTGGGGGTAGGTTGGGGTCTTCCTCGTTACTCATACATCTCTGTTTAATATAGTGGGGGTAGGTTGGGGTCTTCCTCGTTACTCATATGTCTCTGTTTAATATAGTGGGGTTAGGTTGGGGTCTTCCTCGTTACTCATACATCTCTGTTTAATATAGTGGGGGTAGGTTGGGGTCTTCCCCGTTACTCATACGTCTCTGTTTAATATAGGGGGTTAGGTTGGGGTATGAGTAACGGGAAGACGTCTCTGTTTAATATAGTGGGGTAGGTTGGGGTCTTCCTCCTTACTCATACGTCTCTGTTTAATATAGTGGGGGTAGGTTGGGGTATGAGTAATGGGGAAGACGCTCTGTTTAATATAGTGGGGGTAGGTTGGGGTATGAGTAATGGGGAAGACGTCTCTGTTTAATATAGGGGGGTTAGGTTGGGGTATGAGTAACAAAGACGTCTCTGTTTAATATAGTGGGGTTAGGTTGGGGTCTTCCTTGTTACTCATAACCTCCAGTCTCTGTTTAATATAGTGGGGGTAGGTTGGGGTCTTCCCCGTTACTCATACATCTCTGTTTAATATAGTGGGGTAGGTTGGGGTCTTCCCCCAATGTACTCATACATCTCTGTTTAATATAGTGGGGGTAGGTTGGGGTCTTCCCCGGAGTTACTCATACGTCTCTGTTTAATATAGGGGTTAGGTTGGGGTATGAGTAACGGGAAGACGTCTCTGTTTAATATAGTGGGGTTAGGTTGGGGTCTTCCTCGTTACTCATACGTCTCTGTTTAATATAGTGGGGGTAGGTTGGGGTCTTCCCCGTTACTCATACATCTCTGTTTAATATAGGGGGGTTAGGTTGGGGTATGAGTAACGGGAAGACGTCTCTGTTTAATATAGTGGGGTAGGTTGGGGTATGAGTAACGGGAAGACGTCTCTGTTTAATATAGTGGGGGTAGGTTGGGGTCTTCCTCGTTACTCATACGTCTCTGTTTAATATAGTGGGGGTAGGTTGGGGTCTTCCTCGTTACTCATACGTCTCTGTTTAATATAGGGGGGTTAGGTTGGGGTATGAGTAACGGGGAAGACGTCTCTGTTTAATATAGTGGGGTTAGGTTGGGGTCTTCCTCGTTACTCATACGTCTCTGTTTAATATAGGGGGGTTAGGTTGGGGTATGAGTAACGGGGAAGACGTCTCTGTTTAATATAGTGGGGTTAGGTTGGGGTCTCCCTCCTTCCAGGTCTCTGACTTGCAGTTGGTAGAACAGCCACTAGGTTACCTTGAAAGTCCACAGAGGCAACATGACTTTGTAAAGAAAACCCGGCAGCAGAAAGAAACATAAATAGATGTTAACTGATCCTGACATTTTGCTGACTGAGGGCCAATCCTCAAGGTTGTAGAGACAATGAATAGAGAGATAAAGGTGACAACCTTTATTTATATAATTAATTGAATGTAACCAATAAAAAAAGCAACACCTGTGAAGGGAAACCGTAGTTCTCTGTTTTCTGTTCGTCACCTTATTAACAGCCTACCGGGGAAATGTTTGATGTTTACCCATATAGATACACACGATAAATAATGAGCTACAAGACCGATACACAGAGTAAATAACTAGCTACTCAATGTCCTGCTTATGCGCTGGTCAAACGATTACACTGTTGTTGTTGACACACTATCACACTGTTGTTGTTGACACACTAGCACACTGTTGTTGTTGACACACTAGCACACTGTTGTTGTTGACACACTAGCACACTGCTGTTGTTGACACACTAGCACACTGCTGTTGTTGACACACACTGTTGTTAGACACACTGCACACTGTTGTTGTTGACACACTAGCACACTGCTGTTGTTGACACACTAGCACACTGCTGTTGTTGACACACTAGCACACTGTTGTTGTTGACACACTAGCACACTGTTGTTGTTGACACACTAGCACACTGTTGTTGTTGACACACTAGCACACTGCTGTTGTTGACACACTAGCACACTGTTGTTGTTGACACACTATCACACTGTTGTTGTTGACACACTAGCACACTGTTGTTGTTGACACACTAGCACACTGTTGTTGTTGACACACTATCACACTGTTGTTGTTGACACACTAGCACACTGCTGTTGTTGACACACTAGCACACTGTTGTTGTTGACACACTATCACACTGTTGTTGTTGACACAGAATCACACTGTTGTTGTTGACACACTATCACACTGTTGTTGTTGACACACTATCACACTGTTGTTGCTGACACACTATCACACTGTTGTTGTTGACACAGAATCACACTGTTGTTGTTGACACACTAGCACACTGTTGTTGTTGACACACTAGCACACTGTTGTTGTTGACACACTAGCACACTGTTGTTGTTGACACACTAGCACACTGCTGTTGTTGACACACTAGCACACTGTTGTTGTTGACACACTAGCACACTGCTGTTGTTGACACACTAGCACACTGTTGTTGTTGACACACTAGCACACTGTTGTTGTTGACACACTAGCACACTGCTGTTGTTGACACACTAGCACACTGTTGTTGTTGACACACTAGCACACTGCTGTTGTTGACACACTAGCACACTGTTGTTGTTGACACACTATCACACTGTTGTTGTTGACACACTATCACACTGTTGTTGTTGACACACTAGCACACTGCTGTTGTTGACACACTAGCACACTGTTGTTGTTGACACACTAGCACACTGTTGTTGTTGACACACTAGCACACTGCTGTTGTTGACACACTAGCACACTGTTGTTGTTGACACACTAGCACACTGTTGTTGTTGACACACTAGCACACTGTTGTTGTTGACACACTAGCACACTGTTGTTGTTGACACACTAGCACACTGAGACGGTTACCTTATGAGTCCCTTCCAGTGTTGTGGTAACTTGTGGGAATCCTTTCAGTCAACATCTATCGGATCCAGGTGATTATACATGACATTCACTCAGTCGTGTTACAATAGTTATTCAGCCAGGATAAATGAAAAGGCTAAGGGTTCCTGTCGCCTCAGTTATAAGCCTGGACGTGTAACCTACACATCTGGGTTCAACTAGTATTCATTTTCATTTCAAATACTTTGAGCATCTGATTGAGATTATTACATAACTACAGGAAAAGGAGCACCGAGCACGTCCCCATTCTCATCGACGGGGCTGTAGGGGAGCAGGTTGAGAGCTTCAAATTCCATGGTGTCCACATCAACAACAAACTAGAACGGTCCAAACACACCAAGACAGTCGTGAAGAGGGCACGACAAAGCCTATTCCCCCTCAGGAAACTAAAAAGATTTGGCTTGGGACCTGAGATCCTCAAAAGGTTCTACAGCTGCAACATCAAGAGCATCCTGACCGGTTGCATCACTGCCTGGTACGTCAATTGCTCGGCTTCCGACCGCAAGGCACATCAGAGGGTAGTGCACATGGCCCAGTACATCACTGGGGCAAAGCTGCCTGCCATCCAGGACCTCTACACCAGGCGGTGTCAGAGGAAGGCCCTGAAAATCATAGACTGTTCTCTTTACTACCGCATGGCAAGTGGTACCGGAGTGCCAAGTCTAGGACAAAAAGGATTTTCAACAGTTTTTACCCCCAAGCCATAAGACTCCTGAACAGGTAATCTAATGGCTACCTGAACTATTTGCATTGTGTTCCCCCCCCCAACCCCTCTTTTTACGCTGCTGCTACTCTCTGTTTATCATATATGCATAGTCACTTTAACTATACATTCATGTACATACTACTTCAATTGGCCCGACCAACCAGTGCTCCCGCACATTGGCTACCCGGGCTGTCTGCATTGTGTGTCCCCCCCCACCAACCCCTCTTTTTACGCTGCTGCTACTCTCTGTTCATCATATATGCACCGTCACTTTAACCATACCCACATGTACATACTACCTCAATAAGCCTGACTAACAGGTGTCTGTATATAGCCTTGTTTTATTTCTTCACTTACCTACACACACACTATTGGTTAGAGCCTGTAAGTTAGCATTTCACTGTGTTCGGCGCACGTGACAAATAAACTTTGATTTGATTTGAGCCTGCCTAGCGTGCCAGATCAGATAGGCCGGGTTGGCACTTTGGGGACTATTCTGTTAGCGCCATTGTGACAGCCCAGCTCAATTACAAGCAACTAAAGTATTTGAAGGGAAAGCTAATGGTATTTGATCCCAGGTCTGGTACATACTAACCATGC
>NC_088401.1:79647277-79689777 GCF_034236695.1 Oncorhynchus nerka | reverse complement strand
GAAGCTGTAAGGTCCACTACCAATGTAGCGTTGTTATTATTGTGTTACACAGGTAGAGGTCTCAGCTGTTTTGGTTGACAACTGGAGGAGAAGAGGAAGAGGTCTCAGATGTTTTGGTTGACAACTGGAGGAGAAGAGGCAGAGGTCTCAGATGTTTTGGTTGACAACTGGAGGAGAAGAGGCAGAGGTCTCAGATGTTTTGGTTGACAACTGGAGGAGAAGAGGTAGAGGTCTCAGCTGTTTTGGTTGACAACTGGAGGAGAAGAGGCAGAGGTCTCAGATGTTTTGGTTGACAACTGGAGGAGAAGAGGCAGAGGTCTCAGATGTTTTGGTTGACAACTGGAGGAGAAGAGGCAGAGGTCTCAGATGTTTTGGTTGACAACTGGAGGAGAAGAGGTAGAGGTCTCAGCTGTTTTGGTTGACTCTTCAGCTTTTCCGTTTACTTTGGTTTCCTCCATGAATTAATACAATGATAAACACACACACACACACACACACACACACACACACACACACACACACACACACACACACACACACACACACACACACACACACACACACACACACACACACACACACACACACACACACTGTTACGGATACAGGTATCCTGTGTTCTTTTCTCTCCTTCTCTCCTTACAGGTGAAAATCATCACTCCCCAATCAGTCACCAATCAATCATCAATCAGAAGACACACCTCCTCCTGTTTCCTACCCAATCACAGTTCCTTTCCCTTGGTTTAAAAACCCTGTCAGTTGTTTGCTGTGGAGCTCAATCTCTCTGCAAATGCCATGTCTGTAGATCTCTGTTTCACTCTCTCTTTGTGTATTGACCTCTCTTTTGTTTGAGCACCTCCATATCACCTTGTCCTCCCCTGTGAGTATTGTTTTTGGTTATGGTGTTTGTTTGTTTGCTGGTGGGAAAAGGGGGAACTAAGACAAGTCGCCCATGGGCATACACTACCCGTAGGTAGACTTTGTTAAATACACTAGTTAGAACTGGGTTGACCACCCACTGTATTTTTGGTTAGTTAGTTAGCTGTTGTTGAAATAGGCTAGTCTAGCTTAGGGGTGTTTTTGAATACTTATTATTTCTTTCCTTTGGTCCAGCTCAGCCCCTCTTCCTGCTCCCCCCATTACCGTGTGTTTTACAATAAACCCTGAGTTTGACGGTAATTTAGTTGTCTGGTTATTTCGTTCTCACTTTTACTTTGTCACTATTATAAATTGCATGAGTTATGTTACGGGTCTCATTGCCATCCCCCCTAGACTGTCGGGCCAAAAGGGATTCGTAACACACACACACACACACACACACACACACGTGTAATGTGTTGCTCATTCAATGACTTTACAACAGTTTAGTTCATATTATCTCATGCTGCGTCAGTCCTTTCCCACCCTTCTCTCTTCCCCTCTAGTATCGTGTTTACATGTCACCCCACAGTGGAGAAGGAAACCGAGTGAGATTTAACAGTCAAGACAGAGTCATTTCTAACAGGCCAACGTCACCCACCCCGTCTTTCAGACCTGCCAATGTGCAGACACAGGAACATGAACACGGATCAGAACCACTGGTTGAGAGAACAAGAGTTTGCAAAGCTGTCATCAAGGCAAAGGGGGGCTACTTTGAAGAATCTCAAATATAAATATATTTAGATTTGTTTAACACTTTTTCATTACTACATGATTACATATGTGTTATTTTATAGTTTTGATGTCTTCACTATTCTTCAATCTAGTAAAAAAAAAAAAAAAAACTTTGAATGAGTAGGTGTCCTAACTTTTGACAGTTCAGGGCAGGGTACTGGGTGGATGCCAGCTAGTGGAGACTGTTATACAGTCTGATGGCCTGGAGATAGAAGCTGTTTTTCAGTCTCTCGGTCACAGCTTTGATGCACTTGGACTGTCTCCGGCCTTGTAGTTGGTAGTGGGGTGAACAGGCCATGGCTCGGGTGGCTGAGGTGCTTGATGGGTTAGGGTTAGGAGTGAGTTAAAAATGGCCCCTGAAGTGTAGAGTTTTAGTGATGTAGGTGGGGTTGCATCGCTGGCATAGGTGTGGAAGGGTACCATCCAGTACAGATAGTGTAAAACAGGATGCTCCAGACTGACAGCCAGCTGTTGTGCTAACTAAGTAAAACTGAGTTCAGCTTTCAATGTGTCTGAAATAGCACTCTATTCCCTATATAGTGCACTATTCTTTTTACCCTGTTCTCTAGAGCGTTGGTTAAAAGTAGTGCACTATGTAGGAAACAGGCTGCCATGTCAGAGAGTGGGGATCAGCTGCTGTCTCGCTACTAGAATATATCAACCCTGTTCTCTCTACTAGAATAGATCAACCCTGTTCTCTCTACTAGAATAGATCAACCCTGTTCTCTCTCTACTGGACAAGATCAATACTGTTCTCTCGCTACTAGAATAGATCAACCCTGTTCTCTCTACTAGAATAGATCAACCCTGTTCTCTCTCTACTGGACAAGATCAATACTGTTTTCTCGCTACTAGAATAGATCAACCCTGTTCTCTCTACTAGAATAGATCAACCCTGTTCTCTCTACTAGAATAGATCAACCCTGTTCTCTCTACTAGAATAGATCAACCCTGTTCTCTCTCTACTAGAATAGATCAACCCTGTTCTCTCTACTAGAATAGATCAACCCTGTTCTCTCTCTACTGGACAAGATCAATACTGTTCTCTCTCTACTGGACTAGATTAACCATGTTCTCTCGCTACTAGAATAGATCAACCCTGTTCTCTCTACTAGAATAGATCAACCCTGTTCTCTCTACTGAAATAGATCAACCCTGTTCTCTCTACTAGAATAGATCAACCCTGTTCTCTCTCTGCTGGACTAGATTAACCATGTTCTCTCTCTACTAGAATAGATCAACCCGGTTCTCTCTCTACTGGAATAGATCAACCCTGTTCTCTCTCTACTGGAATAGATCAACCCGGTTCTCTCTCTACTGGAATAGATCAACCCGGTTCTCTCTCTACTGGAATAGATCAACCCTGGTCTCTCTCTACTGGAATAGATCAACCCTGTTCTCTCTCTACTAGAATAGATCAAGCCTGTTCTCTCTCTACTGGACTAGATCAACCCTGTTCTCTCTCTACTGGACTAGATCAACCCTGTTCTCTCTCTCTCTACTCCTGGAATAGATCAACCCTGTTCTCTCAATACTAGAATAGATCAACCCTGTTCTCTCCTCCTGGACTAGATCAACCCTGTTCTCTCTCTCTCTACTCCTGGAATAGATCAACGCTGTTCTCTCTCTCTCTACTCCTGGAATAGATCAGCGCTGTTCTCTTTCTACTGGAATATATCAACCTTGTTTTTTCTCTCCTCCTGGAATAGATCAATTTTGTTCTCTCCCTGCTGGACTAGATCAACCACTACTAGAATAGATCAACCACGTTCTCTCTCTGCTGGACTAGATCAACCACGTTCTCTCTCTACTAGAATAGATCAACCACGTTCTCTCTCTACTAGAATAGATCAACCACGTTCTCTCTACTAGAATAGATCAACCACGTTCTCTCTCTGCTGGACTAGATCAACCACGTTCTCTCTCTACTAGAATAGATCAACCACGTTCTCTCTCTACTAGAATAGATCAACCACGTTCTCTCTCTACTAGAATAGATCAACCACGTTCTCTCTCTGCTGGACTAGATCAACCACGTTCTCTCTCTGCTGGACTAGATCAACCACGTTCTCTCTCTGCTGGACTAGATCAACCACGTTCTCTCTCTACTAGAATAGATCAACCACGTTCTCTCTCTGCTGGACTAGATCAACCACGTTCTCTCTCTGCTGGACTAGATCAACCACGTTCTCTCTCTGCTGGACTAGATCAACCACGTTCTCTCTCTGCTGGACTAGATCAACCACGTTGATGCATACAAGAGATGCAGAGATGAGATGCATACAAGGCTCTCCCCCGCCCTCCATTTGGCAAATCTGACCACAATTCTATCCTCCTGATTCCTGCTTACAAGCAAAAACTAAAGCAGGAAGTACCAGTGACTCGCCCAATAAGGAAGTGGTCAGATGATGCGGATGCCACACTAAACCAGTTTAGAATAACAGATAACACAACTGTGAGCTAAACCAGTTTATAATTACAGATAACACAACTGTGAGCTAAACCAGTTTAGAATAACAGATAACACAACAGTGAGCTAAACCAGTTTAGAATAACAGATTACACAACAGTGAGCTAAACCAGTTTAGAATAACAGATTACACAACAGTGAGCTAAACCAGTTTAGAATAACAGATTACACAACAGTGAGCTAAACCAGTTTAGAATAACAGATTACACAACAGTGAGCTAAACCAGTTTAGAATAACAGATAACACAACAGTGAGCTAAACCAGTTTAGAATAACAGATTACACAACAGTGAGCTAAACCAGTTTAGAATAACAGATTACACAACAGTGAGCTAAACCAGTTTAGAATAACAGATTACACAACAGTGAGCTAAACCAGTTTAGAATAACAGATTACACAACAGTGAGCTAAACCAGTTTAGAATAACAGATTACACAACAGTGAGCTAAACCAGTTTAGAATAACAGATAACACAACAGTGAGCTAAACCAGTTTAGAATAACAGATTACACAACAGTGAGCTAAACCAGTTTAGAATAACAGATAACACAACAGTGAGCTAAACTAGTTATGATAACAGATAACACAATGGTGAGCTAAACTAGTTTCTAACAGCTGCTATGAGTCCCTGAGGGATTCATTGATCGTAACAGGAATACACTCAGTTAGTTAGTGGACAAAGTAGGAAGGAGGTGTGAGCAGTAGCCAAGGGGTCACGTTTTGGGTTGTCTTGTGTTTAGCTCAGCTGAAGGGAGAACTGTGGAGTTCTACTGCGCTGGGATCCAATTCTCTGTTTGGCTATAAGTGGTGTTGGCCAGAGTAACATTTTAAAACACTGCTGTGGGTTTCTCATACAGAGAGACAGAGAGAGAGAGAGACAGAGAGAGAGACAGAGAGAGACAGAGAGAAAGAGTTAGAGAGAGAGACAGAGAGAGAGACAGAGAGAGACAGAGAGAAAGAGTTAGAGAGAGAGACAGAGAGAGACAGAGAGAAAGAGAGAGAGAAAGAGTTAGAGAGAGAGACAGAGAGACAGAGAGAGACTGATACAGAGAGAGAGAGAGACCGAGAGAGAGAGAGAAAGAGTTAGAGAGACCGAGAGAGACCGAGTGAGAGAGAGACAGAGAGAGAGAGAGAAAGAGTGAGAGAGAGAGACAGAGCGAGAGAGACAGAGCGAGAGAGACAGAGAGAGAGAGACAGAGAGAGAGAGAGACAGAGCAAGAGAGACAGAGAGAGAAAGAGTGAGAGATGCCAAAAACTGCAGTACGATGCTGGTTTGCTTGCAGGTCCTGGTTAGAGGAGGGGTTAGCCATGTAGAAAAGAAGCAGGGACTAGCTGTGTTACTTATGGGCCTTGGCAAAGTTGGCATGAAGCATTGTGCCTGTGTTATGGAATATGTGTGTGTGTAAGCAATGAATTCTGTGTGCCACACCATGCCGCAACAAGCTGCTAGGCTGGCAGATAATTAGCCATGCCTGGCAACGGCATAACCACTCCTGGAGTGTTGGTATGGACGGCCTCATAATCTGTTGTGAGGGAGACATGACAAGACATATCGCTAAACAGCTGATCACAGATGCGTCTTTCAAAATACCACCCTCCCTCCTCTTCAGGAAAGAGACCAGTTGTTTAGCGATGCATCTTGTCATGTGTCGTGTCTTTACTATCATTAAATTGAACACTTATAGTTTTTATCAAAGATTCTCTGTAATTAGTATTACGAGATCAACTGATTAATCATGTAACTGTAATTAACTAGGAAGTCGGGGCACCAAGGAAAAATATTCAGATTACAAAGTGATCATTTCCTAAAATAACTTTTCAGATATTTTATCTGATCAATTAGTCTTTGAATTAATTAATTATTTACTTTACCTCACGTTAGTCTCATTCCAAACGTCGTAAATTGTTGGTTATCTGCACGAACCCAGTCTTCACTATGAGTCATCCATACATCAATTGTCTTAAATCATTTATTTATTACTCACTAAGTAATTCACAGAAATGCATAAACAAACAAAGTAAATATGGTTACATGAAATGATAGGTAGAATGTGCCCTAGTGGGCTAAACCGGCATGGTGGCTTGTTAGACAAAAGGGGAAGTGGGGGTCGACTAAGAAGTCACTACAGAGTGATAATTATAACAAATGAAATGCTAATCCTTTGCACATGAACGCTCACTCATTCGGGAACAATTGCAATCAATATATATATTTACGCTCAGTGTGTCGTCTTGATCGCTGGTGAAAAGTTCATTTCTTTTGTAGAATTGTCCGTCTCTCTCCCTCTCTCTCTGTTGTGGTTAGAGGGGATTGTTCAGAGTGACATTCGTTATAGAAGTTATGTTTCGGCGGTTGTCGTTCTTCGCGTTCAATGATACCGAGTTCCTAGCTGCAGACTGGTAATTAATATCCAAGACTTGTTCTTATTCTGTCGGTATCGATAGTCTAAGAGTTTAACCACGTGGTATGGTTAAAAGATTCAGCAATGGTTTACAACCTTCGTCCTCGCCCAATGGAGAAAAACATGGTCTAGTGATAATTTCTCAAAGTTGGGTTTTATTCGGAATTGCAGAAAAGGGGCTGTCCCAGGATGCCTGACCCTAACTGGGCTCAGGGGCGGTCCTCTGATTGTATTTTCCTTCATTAAACAGTCCAAAATCGATTACACAATTTTACAAACAGTATCATACTCACTCACTCATCTTATACAACAATTAGATGTAAACCTCATATCTGGGGCTATTATATAAACAACGTTATGGTAATGTGGCCACACGTCTCCCATGAGCTTCCCCAAGTTGTGACAAACGGACCAGTTCGTAGCTGGATTCTTCACCGATCTTTTATACTTTCTCCGGAACATGAAATTTGTTTGTACCTCAAGTTCTGTGAGGTGGAAGAAATTCCTTTGTGCTCTGAAAATTTACTCTGCCTCTTATACTATGTGGCCATGTGGCAGGGTCTTCTCAGGAATTTACGACCTCTCTCTGACCACAGCAGCCTAGTTGAAGGAGGCAAGGGGGAGGCAGGGAGAGGGGGATGGGGCTTGCTATACCCAAAGAGGGTAACGTCATGACATATGTCTCCCTCCAAACAGATTGTAAGGCCGCCCATAACAACACTCCAGGAGATACCCTGCATAGAGTCTTAAGCCACGACAGAAGAAATTTGCCAGTGAGCCTTCCCCCTGTATAAAACAATATTGAATATGCAGTATAGTTTCACTATAAAACAAAGGAGGGGGGGCACACAGAGCAGAGACCAGTGCATACCTGTACCACTGTAAAGCAGGGTTTATCACTACTGTCTGCTATAATCACTACCCTGCATACCTCTACCACTGTAAAACAGGGTTTATCACTACTGTCTGCTATAATCACAACCCTGCATACCTGTACCACTGTAAGACAGGGTTTATCACTACCCTGCATACCTCTACCACTGTAAAACAGGGTTTATCACTACCCTGCATACCTCTACCACTGTAAAACAGGGTTTATCACTACTGTCTGCTATAATCACTACCCTGCATACCTCTACCACTGTAAAGCAGGGTTTATCACTACTGTCTGCTATAATCACTACCCTGCATACCTCTACCACTGTAAGACAGGGTTTATCACTACCCTGCATACCTCTACCACTGTAAAACAGGGTTTATCACTACCCTGCATACCTGTACCACTGTAAAACAGGGTTTATCACTACTGTCTGCTATAATCACTACCCTGCATACCTCTACCACTGTAAAACAGGGTTTATCACTACTGTCTGCTATAATCACTACCCTGCATACCTGTACCACTGTAAAACAGGGTTTATCACTACTGTCTGCTATAATCACTACCCTGCATACCTCTACCACTGTAAAACAGGGTTTATCACTACTGTCTGCTATAATCACTACCCTGCATACCTGTACCACTGTAAAACAGGGTTTATCACTACTGTCTGCTATAATCACTACCCTGCATACCTCTACCACTGTAAAACAGGGTTCATCACTACTGGCTGGCTCCTATAATCATAACCTGCTCCCCCCTACCATCTCCTCTCCCCTCCCCACCACCCTACACTGGCACCTATAATCATAACCTGCTCCCCCTACCATCTCTTCTCCCTCCCTCCCCACCACCCTACACTGGCACCTATAATCATAACCTTCTCCCCCCTACCATCTCCTCTCCCTTCCCCACCACCCTACACTGGCTCCTATAATCATAACCTGCTCCCCCTACCATCTCCTCTCCCCTCCCCACCACCCTACACTGGCACCTATAATCATAACCTTCTCCCCCTACCATCTCCTCTCCCCTCCCCACCACCCTACACTGGCTCCTATAATCATAACCTGCTCCCCCTACCATCTCTTCTCCCCTCCCTCCCCACCACCCTACACTGGCACCTATAATCATAACCTTCTCCCCCTACCATCTCCTCTCCCCTCCCCACCACCCTACACTGGCACCTAATAATCATAACCTGCTCCCCCTACCATCTCCTCCCCCTCCCCACCACCCTACACTGGCTCCTATAATCATAACCTGCTCCCCCTACCATCTCCTCTCCCCTCCCCACCACCCTACACTGGCACCTATAATCATAACCTGCTCCCCCTACCATCTCCTCTCCCCTCCCTCCCCACCACCCTACACTGGCACCTATAATCATAACCTGCTCCCCCTACCATCTCCTCTCCCTCCCCACCACCCTACACTGGCACCTATAATCATAACCTTCTCCCCCTACCATCTCCTCTCCCCCCCACCACCCTACACTGGCACCTATAATCATAACCTTCTCCCCCTACCATCTCCTCTCCCTTCCCCACCACCCTACACTGGCTCCTATAATCATAACCTGCTCCCCCTACCATCTCCTCTCCCCTCCCCACCACCCTACACTGGCTCCTATAATCATAACCTGCTCCCCCTACCATCTCCTCTCCCCTCCCCACCACCCTACACTGGCACCTATAATCATAACCTTCTCCCCCTACCATCTCCTCTCCCCTCCCCACCACCCTACACTGGCACCTATAATCATAACCTGCTCCCCCTACCATCTCCTCTCCCCTCCCCACCACCCTACACTGGCTCCTATAATCATAACCTGCTCCCCCTACCATCTCCCCACCACCCTACACTGGCTCCTATAATCATAACCTGCTCCCCCTACCATCTCCCTCCCCTCCCCCCACCACCCTACACTGGCTCCTATAATCATAACCTGCTCCCCCTACCATCTCCTCTCCTCCCCACCACCCTACACTGGCACCTATAATCATAACCTGCTCATAACCTCTCTACTTAACCAGTAGAGACCACCTATACAGTCTCAACCAGTAGATATCACCTCTACAGTCTTAACCAGTAGATATTACCTCTACAGTCTTAACCAGTAGATAATACCTCTACAGTCTTAACCAGTAGAGACCACCTCTACAGTCTTAACTAGTAGATATTACCTCTACAGTCTTAACCAGTAGATATCACCTCTACAGTCTAAACTAGTAGAGACCACCTCTACAGAGTCTTAACTAGTAGATATTACCTCTAAAGTCTAAACCAGTAGATATTACCTCTACAGTCTTAACCAGTAGAGACCACCTCTACAGTCTTAACTAGTAGATATTACCTCTACAGTCTTAACCAGTAGATATCACCTCTACAGTCTAAACTAGTAGAGACCACCTCTACAGAGTCTTAACTAGTAGATATTACCTCTACAGTCTAAACCAGTAGATATTACCTCTACAGTCTTAACCAGTAGATATTACTTCTACAGTCTTAACCAGTAGATATTACCTCTACAGTCTTAACCAGTAGATAGCACCTCTACAGTCTTAACCAGTAGATAGCACCTCTACAGAGTCTTAACCAGTAGATAGCACCTCTACAGTCTTAACCAGTAGATATCACCTCTACAGAGTCTTAACCAGTAGAGACCACCTCTACAGTCTTAACCAGTAGATATCACCTCTACAGTCTTAACCAGTAGAGACCACCTCTACAGTCTTAACCAGTAGATATCACCTCTACAGAGTCTTAACCAGTAGATAGCACCTCTACAGTCTTAACCAGTAGATAGCACCTCTACAGTCTTAACCAGTAGATATCACCTCTACAGTCTTAACCAGTAGATATCACCTCTACAGAGTCTTAACCAGTAGATATCACCTCTACGGTCTTAACCAGTAGATATCACCTCTACAGAGTCTTAACCAGTAGAGACCACCTCTACAGAGTCTTAACCAGTAGATAGCACCTCTACAGTCTTAACCAGTAGATATCATCTCTACAGTCTTAACCAGTAGATATCACCTCTACAGTCTTAACCAGTAGATATCACCTCTACAGAGTCTTAACCAGTAGATAGCACCTCTACAGTCTTAACCAGTAGATATCACCTCTACAGTCTTAACCAGTAGATATCACCTCTACAGAGTCTTAACCAGTAGAGACCACCTCTACAGTCTTAACCAGTAGAGACCACCTCTACAGTCTTACCTAGTAGAGACCACCTCTACAGTCTTAACTAGTAGAGACCACCTCTACAGTCTTAACTAGTAGAGACCACCTCTACAGTCTTAACTAGTAGAGACCACCTATACAGTCTTAACTAGTAGAGACCACCTATACAGTCTTAACTAGTAGAGACCACCTCTACAGTCTTAACTAGTAGAGACCACCTCTATTGTATTAACTAGTAGAGACCACCTCTACAGTCTTAACTAGTAGAGACAACCTCTACAGTCTTAACTAGTAGATATTATCTCTACAGTCTTAACTAGTAGATATCACCTCTACAATCTTAACTAGTAGATATTACCTCTACAGTCTTAACCAGTAGATATCACCTCTACAGAGTCTTAACCAGTAGAGACCACCTCTACAGTCTCAACCAGTAGATATCACCTCTACAGTCTTAACCAGTAGATATTACCTCTACAGTCTTAACCAGTAGATATCACCTCTACAGAGTCTTAACTAGTAGAGACCACCTATACAGTCTCAACCAGTAGATATTACCTCTACAGTCTTAACCAGTAGATATCACCTCTACAGTCTAAACTAGTAGAGACCACCTCTACAGAGTCTTAACTAGTAGATATTACCTCTACAGTCTAAACCAGTAGATATTACCTCTACAGTCTAAACCAGTAGATATTACCTCTACAGTCTTAACCAGTAGATATTACCTCTACAGTCTTAACCAGTAGATATCACCTCTACAGAGTCTTAACCAGTAGAGACCACCTCTACAGTCTTAACCAGTAGATATCACCTCTACAGTCTTAACCAGTAGAGACCACCTCTACAGTCTTAACCAGTAGATATCACCTCTACAGTCTTAACCAGTAGATATCACCTCTACAGAGTCTTAACCAGTAGATATCACCTCTACAGAGTCTTAACCAGTAGATATCACCTCTACAGTCTTAACCAGTAGATATCACATCTACAGTCTTAACCAGTAGATATCACCTCTACAGAGTCTTAACCAGTAGATAGCACCTCTACAGTCTTAACCAGTAGATATCACCTCTACAGTCTTAACCAGTACATATCACCTCTACAGAGTCTTAACCAGTAGATAGCACCTCTACAGTCTTAACCAGTAGATATCACCTCTACAGTCTTAACCAGTAGATATCACCTCTACAGTCTTAACCAGTAGATATCACCTCTACAGTCTTAACCAGTAGATATCACATCTACAGTCTTAACCAGTAGATATCACCTCTACAGAGTCTTAACCAGTAGATAGCACCTCTACAGTCTTAACCATTAGATATCACCTCTACAGTCTTAACCAGTAGATATCACCTCTACAGAGTCTTAACCAGTAGATATCACCTCTACAGTCTTAACCAGTAGATAGCACCTCTACAGTCTTAACCAGTAGATATCACCTCTACAGTCTTAACCAGTAGAGACCACCTCTACAGAGTCTTAACCAGTAGAGACCACCTCTACAGAGTCTTAACCAGTAGAGACCACCTCTACAGTCTTACCTAGTAGAGACCACCTCTACAGTCTTAACTAGTAGAGACCACCTCTACAGTCTTAACTAGTAGAGACCACCTCTACAGTCTTAACTAGTAGAGACCACCTCTACAGTCTTAACTAGTAGAGACCACCTCTACAGTCTTAACTAGTAGAGACCACCTCTACAGTCTTAACTAGTAGAGACCACCTCTACAGTCTTAACTAGTAGAGACAACCTCTACAGTCTTAACCAGTAGATATCACCTCTACAGTCTTAACCAGTAGAGACCACCTCTACAGTCTTAACCAGTAGATATCACCTCTACAGAGTCTTAACCAGTAGATATCACCTCTACAGTCTTAACTAGTAGATATTACCTCTACAGTCTAAACCAGTAGAGACCACCTCTACAGTCTTAACCAGTAGATATTACCTCTACAGTCTTAACCAGTAGATATTACCTCTACAGTCTTAACTAGTAGAGACCACCTCTACAGTCTTAACCAGTAGAGACCACCTCTACAGTCTTAACTAGTAGAGACCACCTCTACAGTCTTAACTAGTAGAGACTACCTATACAGTCTTAACTAGTAGAGACCACCTATACAGTCTCAACCAGTAGATATCACCTCTACAGTCTTAACCAGTAGATATCACCTCTACAGTCTTAACCAGTAGATATCACCTCTACAGAGTCTTAACCAGTAGAGACCACCTCTACAGTCTTAACTAGTAGATATTACCTCTACAGTCTTAACCAGTAGAGACCACCTCTACAGTCTTAACTAGTAGATATTACCTCTACAGTCTTAACCAGTAGATATCACCTCTACAGTCTAAACTAGTAGAGACCACCTCTACAGAGTCTTAACTAGTAGATATTACCTCTACAGTCTAAACCAGTAGATATTACCTCTACAGTCTTAACCAGTAGATATTACCTCTACAGTCTTAACCAGTAGATATTACCTCTACAGTCTTAACCAGTAGATATTACCTCTACAGTCTTAACCAGTAGATAGCACCTCTACAGTCTTAACCAGTAGATATCACCTCTACAGAGTCTTAACCAGTAGAGACCACCTCTACAGTCTTAACCAGTAGATATCACCTCTACAGTCTTAACCAGTAGAGACCACCTCTACAGTCTTAACCAGTAGATATCACCTCTACAGAGTCTTAACCAGTAGATATTACCTCTACAGTCTTAACCAGTAGATAGCACCTCTACAGTCTTAACCAGTAGATAGCACCTCTACAGAGTCTTAACCAGTAGACAGCACCTCTACAGTCTTAACCAGTAGATATCACCTCTACAGTCTTAACCAGTAGATATCACCTCTACAGAGTCTTAACCAGTAGAGACCACCTCTACAGTCTTAACCAGTAGATATCACCTCTACAGTCTTAACCAGTAGAGACCACCTCTACAGTCTTAACCAGTAGATATCACCTCTACAGAGTCTTAACCAGTAGATAGCACCTCTACAGTCTTAACCAGTAGATATCACCTCTACAGTCTTAACCAGTAGATATCACCTCTACAGTCTTAACCAGTAGATATCACCTCTACAGAGTCTTAACCAGTAGATATCACCTCTACAGAGTCTTAACCAGTAGATATCACCTCTACAGAGTCTTAACCAGTAGAGACCACCTCTACAGAGTCTTAACCAGTAGATAGCACCTCTACAGAGTCTTAACCAGTAGATATCATCTCTACAGTCTTAACCAGTAGATATCACCTCTACAGTCTTAACCAGTAGATATCACCTCTACAGAGTCTTAACCAGTAGATAGCACCTCTACAGTCTTAACCAGTAGATATCACCTCTACAGTCTTAACCAGTAGATATCACCTCTACAGAGTCTTAACCAGTAGATAGCACCTCTACAGTCTTAACCAGTAGATATCACCTCTACAGTCTTAACCAGTAGACACCACCTCTACAGAGTCTTAACCAGTAGAGACCACCTCTACAGTCTTAACTAGTAGATATCACCTCTACAGAGTCTTAACCAGTAGATATTACCTCTACAGTCTTAACCAGTAGGGACCACCTCTACAGAGTCTTAACCAGTAGAGACCACCTCTACAGTCTTAACCAGTAGAGACCACCTCTACAGTCTTACCTAGTAGAGACCACCTCTACAGTCTTAACTAGTAGAGACCACCTCTACAGTCTTAACTAGTAGAGACCACCTATACAGTCTTAACTAGTAGAGACCACCTCTACAGTCTTAACTAGTAGAGACCACCTATACAGTCTTAACTAGTAGAGACCACCTCTACAGTCTTAACTAGTAGAGACCACCTCTACAGTCTTAACTAGTAGAGACCACCTCTACAGTCTTAACTAGTAGAGACAACCTCTACAGTCTTAACCAGTAGATACCACCTCTACAGTCTTAACCAGTAGAGACCACCTCTACAGTCTTAACCAGTAGAGACCACCTCTACAGTCTTAACTAGTAGATATTACCTCTACAGTCTTAACTAGTAGAGACCACCTATACAGTCTCAACCAGTAGATATCACCTCTACAGTCTTAACCAGTAGATATCACCTCTACAGTCTTAACCAGTAGATATTACCTCTACAGTCTTAACCAGTAGATATCACCTCTACAGAGTCTTAACCAGTAGAGACCACCTCTACAGTCTTAACTAGTAGATATTACCTCTACAGTCTTAACCAGTAGATATCACCTCTACAGTCTAAACTAGTAGAGACCACCTCTACAGAGTCTTAACTAGTAGATATTACCTCTACAGTCTAAACCAGTAGATATTACCTCTACAGTCTTAACCAGTAGATATTACCTCTACAGTCTTAACCAGTAGATATTACCTCTACAGTCTTAACCAGTAGATAGCACCTCTACAGTCTTAACCAGTAGATAGCACATCTACAGTCTTAACCAGTAGATATCACCTCTACAGTCTTAACCAGTAGATATCACCTCTACAGTCTTAACCAGTAGATATCACCTCTACAGTCTTAACCAGTAGATATCACCTCTACAGTCTTAACCAGTAGATATCACCTCTACAGTCTTAACCAGTAGATATCACCTCTACAGAGTCTTAACCAGTAGATATCACCTCTACAGAGTCTTAACCAGTAGATATCACCTCTACAGTCTTAACCAGTAGATATCACCTCTACAGAGTCTTAACCAGTAGATAGCACCTCTACAGTCTTAACCAGTAGATATCACCTCTACAGTCTTAACCAGTAGATAGCACCTCTACAGAGTCTTAACCAGTAGATATTACCTCTACAGTCTTAACCAGTAGAGACCACCTCTACAGAGTCTTAACCAGTAGAGACCACCTCTACAGTCTTAACCAGTAGAGACCACCTCTACAGTCTTACCTAGTAGAGACCACCTCTACAGTCTTAACTAGTAGAGACCACTTCTACAGTCTTAACTAGTAGAGACTACCTATACAGTCTTAACTAGTAGAGACCACCTCTACAGTCTTAACTAGTAGAGACAACCTCTACAGTCTTAACTAGTAGAGACAACCTCTACAGTCTTAACTAGTAGATATTACCTCTACAGTCTTAACCAGTAGATATTACCTCTACAGTCTTAACCAGTAGATAGCACCTCTACAGAGTCTTAACCAGTAGATATTACCTCTACAGTCTTAACCAGTAGAGACCACCTCTACAGAGTCTTAACCAGTAGATAGCACCTCTACAGTCTTAACCAGTAGATAGCACCTCTACAGTCTTAACCAGTAGATAGCACCTCTACAGTCTTAACCAGTAGATAGCACCTCTACAGTCTTAACCAGTAGATATCACCTCTACAGTCTTAACCAGTAGATATCACCTCTACAGTCTTAACCAGTAGATATCACCTCTACAGTCTTAACCAGTAGAGACCACCTCTACAGTCTTAACCAGTAGATATCACCTCTACAGAGTCTTAACCAGTAGATATCACCTCTACAGTCTTAACTAGTAGATATTACCTCTACAGTCTAAACCAGTAGAGACCACCTCTACAGTCTTAACCAGTAGAGACCACCTCTACAGTCTTAACCAGTAGAGACCACCTCTACAGTCTTAACTAGTAGAGACTACCTATACAGTCTTAACTAGTAGAGACCACCTCTACAGTCTTAACTAGTAGATACCACCTCTACAGTCTTAACTATTAGAGACCACCTCTACAGTCTTAACCAGTAGAGACCACCTCTACAGTCTTAACCAGTAGAGATCACCTCCACAGTCTTAACTAGTAGAGACCACCTCTATTGTATTAACTAGTAGAGACCACCTCCACAGTCTTAACTAGTAGAGACCACCTCTACAGAGTCCCACCACCTTCAATAAACAGATCACCTCCTGATAATGAACCCATTCAGTTACACTAGGACCAATGGACAACAGGTAGGTGTTTAGTGTGTGTGTGACTGCGTGCTTGCGTGCATATATGCATGTGTGTGTGTTTGTACGTGTGTGTGTGTGTCTGAAACAACATTCAGGTGTAGGATCCTCAACAACAGGATGACAAAGATCAACACCTCAACTCCTGCTGACTTCCTCTCCTCTATCACACCCAGCGCTGGGAGGCAGGGAGAGTGTGTGTATGTGTGTGTGTATGTGTATGTGTGTGTGTGTGTGTGTGTACGTCATCACCTCCTTTTGGTTATATCCTCTGAATACCTGGTTTCTTTACTGGGTTAATCTGTCCCACAGCTGAAGACATACCCTGAGCCCCTATACTACCAATCAGGTTTGAGGAGTTGGCCAGGTAACTTTGGTCAACTCTGAGTTCATCTCGGAATAACCGGTCATACAAAAGTGCCTCACCTTTAAGCCAGGTTCATTTCTATGGCAATGAAACCTTCAGAACTAACCTGCTCCGGGTCAGAGTGACTCACGGCTAACTCCGCTCACACTGAACGAAATGACTGAGCTGCGAGTTGAGGACCAAATCAGATTCCCTCCCTCTCGCAAAGATTGCGTCATCATCCCCTTGTCACGCCCTGACCTTAGTTATCTTTGTTTTCTTTATTATTTTGGTTAGGTCAGGGTGTGACTAGGGTGGTTTGTTTAGTTTTTGTATTGTCTAGGGGGTTTTGTATGTCTAGGGGTTTATGTCTATGGTTGCCTAGATTGGTTCTCAATCAGAGGCAGCTGTTTATTGTTGTCTCTGATTGGGGACCATATTTAGGTAGCCATAATCCTTGGGTATTTTGTGGGTTGGTATTCTAAGTTTAGTTGCCTGTTTGCACTAGTCATATAGCTTCACGGTTCGTTATCTTGTTTTGTATAGTTTGTTCAGTGTTCTCTCTTTCATTAAAGAAGCTGTACGCTTACCACGCTGCGCCTTGGTCTCCTCCATATGACGACCGTGACAGAACAACATAAAAGGACCAAGCAGCGTGAAGAGGAGGAGCAGCATTTAATGGGGAAATGGACCTGGGAGGAGATACTAGATGGAGCAGGACCCTGGACGCAGCCGGGGGATTATCCCCGTCCTCAGGAAGAGATAGTGGCAGCGAAAGTGGAACGGCGGCGATACTACGAGGAGACTACGTGCTTCTACACCTGCATTGCTTGCTGTTTGGGGTTTTAGGCTGGGTTTCTGTACAGCACTTTGAGATATCAGCTGATGTACGAAGGGCTATATAAATACATTTGATTTGATTTGATTTGAGAAATACCGGAGAATAGAGGAATGGCGACGATATGAGGGTACACGGCTAGCACAGAAGGCCGAGAGGCAGCCCCAATAATTTTTGGGGGGAGATTGCATGAGTCAGGTCAGAGACCTGAGCCAACTCCTCATGCTTACTGTGGGGAGCGTGTTACTGGTCAGGCACCGTGTTATGCGGTGGAGCGCACTCTGTCTCCAGTGCGCTATTCTAGCCCGGTGCGCTATTCTAGCCCGGTGCGCTATTCTAGCCCGGTGCGCTCTATTCCAGCTCCTTGCATTGGCCGGGCCAGAATGGACATCCAGCCAGGAAGGAGGGTGCCGGCTCAGCGCACCAGTATACCTCTTTGGACCATCCTGCGCCAGCTCTGCTACTGTGTCTCCGGTGAGTCTGCACAGCCCAGTGCGTCCTGTGCCAGCACCCTGAAATTAACATCCAGCCAGGATGGGTTGTGTCAGCTCTACACTCCAGACCTCAAGTGCGCCTCCACAGTCCAGTACGTCCTGTGCCTGCTCCCCGCACTCGCCCTGAGCTGCGTGTCACCAGCCCAGTACCACCAGTGCCGGCACCATGCACCAGGCCTACAGTGCCCAGTCCAGAGCGTCCGGCGACAGTACCAAGTCCAGAACGTCCGGTGACAGTACCCAGTCCAGAGCGTCCGGCGACAGTACCCAGTCCAGAGCGTCCGGCGACAGTACCCAGTCCAGAGCGTCCGGCGACAGTACCCAGTCCAGAGCGTCCGGCGACAGTACCCAGTCCAGAGCGTCCGGCGACAGTACCCAGTCCAGAGCGTCCGGCGACAGTACCCAGTCCAGAGCGTCCGGCGACAGTACCCAGTCCAGAGCGTCCGGCGACAGTACCCAGTCCAGAGCGTCCGGCGACAGTACCCAGTCCAGAGCGTCCGGCGACAGTACCCAGTCCAGAGCGTCCGGCGACAGTACCCCCAGTCCAGAGCGTCCGGCGACAGTACCCAGTCCAGAGCGTCCGGCGACAGTACCCAGTCCAGAGCGTCCGGCGACAGTACCCAGTCCAGAGCGTCCGGCGACAGTACCCAGTCCAGAGCGTCCGGCGACAGTACCCAGTCCAGAGCGTCCGGCGACAGTACCCAGTCCAGAGCGTCCGGCGACAGTACCCAGTCCAGAGCGTCCGGCGACAGTACCCAGTCCAGAGCGTCCGGCGACAGTACCCAGTCCAGAGCGTCCGGCGACAGTACCCAGTCCAGAGCGTCCGGCGACAGTACCCAGTCCAGAGAGTCCGGCGAAAGTTCACAGACCGGAACCTCCAACGACGGGCCACAATCCGGAACCTCCAAGGACGGGACACAGTCCGGAACCTCCAAGGACGGGCCACAATCCGGAACCTCCAAGGACGGGACACAGTCCGGAACCTCCAACGACGGGCCACAGTCCGGAACCTCCAAGGACGGGACACAGTCCGGAACCTCCAACGACGGTCCCCAGCCCGGGGTCTCCGGTGACGGTCCCCAGCCCGGGGTCTCCGGCGACGGTCCCCAGCCCGGGGTCTCCAGCGACGGTCCCCAGTCCAGAACATCCATAATTCAAAAGCTTAAATTCTTGTTAATCTAACTGTGTTGTTCGATTTACAATAGGCTTTACAGCGAAAGCATACAATGCGATTGTCTGAGGATGGCGCACCACATCAACATATTTTTCAACCAGCACAGGCTTCACAAAATCACAAATAGCGATTAAATAAGTCACTTACTTTTGAAAATCTTCCTCTGTTTGCAATCCCAAGGGTCCCAGCTACAACAAAAATGGTTGTTTTGTTAGATAAAATCCTTCTTTATATCCCAAAAAGTCTGTTTAGGTGGTGCCATCAGTTTCAGTAATCCACTCGTTCGACATGCAGACAAAGGAATCCAAAAAGCCTCTAAACTTCGTCCAAACAAGTCCAGCGTTTCTATTTAATCCTCAGGTACCATAACCTGTAAATAAACTATAATATTTCATATGGCAAGTAGTATGTTCAAAAGGAAAGTAAAATTAGTAAGCACGCGCCCTCTTCCTCTTGTGCTGAAAGACTGATATTGTTCCGGTGGTCTCTTCACAAAAACTCAAAAATCTTGCTCGTTTTTGAAGAAACAAGCCTGAATCCTTGAATAAAGACTGTTGACATCTGGTGGATGCCATGGGAATTGCAATCTGGGAGCCGGAATTACATAGGACCCATAGTTTTCCATTATAAGAGTCTGGGACCTCAAAAAAAATGTCTGGTTGGTTTTTCTTCTGATTTTTGCTTGCCATATAAATTATGTTATAGTCTCCTACATTATTTTAACATTTATACAAACTTCAGAGTGTTTTCTTTCCAATGGTACCAATTATATGCATATCTTGGCTTCAAGGCCTGAGCAACAGGCAGTTTACTTTGGGCACGTCAGTCAGGCGGAAATGGAGACAAATAGACCCTATTCTGAAGAAGTTTTAATGGGTGAAAGAACACAGACACTGGATAGAGGAACTCTGCCTAGAAGGCCAGCATTCCGGAGTCGCCTCTTCGCTGTTGACGTTGAGACTGGTGTTTTGTGGATACTATTTAATGAAGCTGCCAGTTGAGGAACTATGAGGCATCTGTTTCTCAAACTAGACACTCTAATGCACTTGTACTCTTGTTCAGTTGTGCACTGGGGCCTCCCACTCCTCTTTCTATTCTGGTTAGAGCCAGCTTGCGCTGTTCTGTGAAGGGAGTAGTACACAGTGTTGTACAAGATCTTCAGTTTCTTGGCAATTTCTCGTATGGAACAGCCTTCATTTCTCAGAACAAGAATAGACTGACGAGTATCAGAAGAAAGGACTTTGTTTCTGGCCATTTTGAGCCTGTAATTGAACGCACAAATGCTGATGCTCCAGATACTCTACTAGTCTAAAGAAGGCCAGTTTTATTGCTTCTTTAATCAGGGCAACAATTTTCAGCTGTGCTAACATAGTTGCAAAAGGGTTTTCTAATGATCAATTAGCCTTTTAAAATTATAAACTTGGATTAGCTAACACAATGTGCCATTGGAAAACAGGAGTGATGGTTGCTGATAATGAGACTCTGTACGCCTATGTAGATATTCCATAAAAAATCAACCATTTCCAGCTACAATAGTCATTTACAACATTAACAATGTCTACACTGTATTTCTGATCAATTTGATGTTACTTTAATGGACAAAAAATGTGATTTTCTTTCAATAACAGGGACATTTCTAAGTGACCCCAAACTTTTGAACGGTAGTGTTTAATATACAGTATACAATCATCAGATATATATAAATAACCAGCAATGACATGTAAATAACACGCATTAATTGATCAAATATGATATAATAGCCTTCAAGAGCTCTGATCCTTTATGGCACAGGAGATAGCTAGTGTACTTAACCTACAATCACAGGGTTGGGTGTGCGTGTGTGTGTGTGTGTAAACATAGCCCGGTTCTCTTCGCTAGGCTCTGTGAGAGTGCTCTACGCCCTGACAGGTCAGCCTAGCAACAGGCCTAGCAACATGCTTAGCAACAGGCCTAGCAACAGGCCTTCCTCTCCTTCCATTTTCACAGGGGTTCTCCAAATAACTCAGCTGGCGACCCTGCAGCGGTCTCTCTTCCTTTTGATCCCCCTCTCTTCTCTCTCAGCCAGCTGTCTCTGTGTCTGGGAGACGGAGGGATGGAGGGAGAGGGAACGGAAGAGAGAAAGAGAGGGAGTTGCCTGTGTTTTCACTTAAACAAAATAACCACACAAACTCATATCCTGTGCTTTCATGGACTTTATTGACTCAATCTACAGTACGCCATTTCCTCTGTTACTTTCACTATGTAAATCATTCTCAATATTGTGGCTGTCATCAACATCACCAAGACAAACGATAGAGAATCCAACCCAGGCCCCATACATTGACTTTGACCCATTGCTAGCCTTCCTCTTTAACTGATCCTTGATGATGATTCCCTGTCTCATCACGCAACAGCCCTGCAGCCGCTACAGAAACTGGATTGTGGCTCAGAATCACAGGGGCCCAAAGGTAGAAACTGGATCACGGCTAATAGAATCTCAGAGAATCACAGGGGCTCGAGGGTAGAAACTGGGCCGTGGCTCAGTAAGAGAATCCAAGCCCAGGGGCCCAAGGGTGTCTTGTTTAACCATCTTGGATGCCTCAGCAAAAGGTAGGCCGTGTTGTTGTGTGACAGTTTATCCGTAATGAATGGACCTCAACGCAGGCCTGCTGAATGGAAGTAAACAGGAAATGAATGGACCTCAACGCAGGCCTGCTGAATGGAAGTAAACAGGAAATGAATGGACCTCAACGCAGGCCTGCTGAATGGAAGTAAACAGGAAATGAATGGACCTCAACGCAGGCCTGCTGAATGGAAGTAAACAGGAAATGAATGGACCTCAACGCAGGCCTGCTGAATGGAAGTAAACAGGAAATGAATGGACCTCAACGCAGGCCTGCTGAATGGAAGTAAACAGGAAATGAATGGACCTCAACGCAGGCCTGCTGAATGGAAGTAAACAGGAAATGAATGGACCTCAACGCAGGCCTGCTGAATGGAAGTAAACAGGAAATGAATGGACCTCAACGCAGGCCTGCTGAATGGAAGTAAACAGGAAATGAATGGACCTCAACGCAGGCCTGCTGAATGGAAGTAAACAGGAAATGAATGGACCTCAACGCAGGCCTGCTGAATGGAAGTAAACAGAAAATGAATGGAAGTGAGCGGGAATGGAAGCAGAGGGTAGGGGGGACCAAGCTATAGGTAAATCCCCTAGGAGAATGTCCCGGGCCCCCAGGGCCCACCAGGGCCCAGCCCCTCACATCTCCCTGTGTGTTCTCCGTGTTCTCCTTTCAGCATTAACTGGGCTGGCTGGCTCTATTGGTGCTGGAGAGGGAGAGAAAGAGGGATGTTGGTTGGGATGAGAGAGGGAGGAGAGAGAAAGAGGGGGACTTTGGTTTTGCTGCTTCAGTGCTTAGCGGAAACTCTAATCCATTTGGCCCATACGCAAGGGCCAGCCAGAATCTCTCTTCCTCCCCTCCTCTCTTCTCCTCCCCTCCCCCTCTTCTCCCCTCCTCCCCTCCCCCTCTTCTCCTCCCCTCCTCTCATCTCCTCCTCTCCTCCTCCCCTCCCCCTCTTCTCCCCTCCTCTTTCTCCTGCCAGTTTCACATCGCTGGGCAGTGTGCCAACCCAACTGTCTCTCTGTGGGTGACATCACTGCTTGGTATAAAGGGGCAGGGGGCGGGAAAGGGGGGTAATTAGGTTTAGTTGGTTGAAGTAAACGTGTGTGTGTGTGTGTGTGTGTGTGTGTGTGTGTGTGTGTGTGTTGTGA
Organism: Oncorhynchus nerka; assembly: GCF_034236695.1. Lineage (NCBI taxonomy): Eukaryota > Metazoa > Chordata > Actinopteri > Salmoniformes > Salmonidae > Oncorhynchus > Oncorhynchus nerka. The sequence continues at coordinate 79,666,652 of NC_088401.1, read as the reverse complement.
TGGGAACAAGGCTTTACGCAGTGTAGAGCACGTAGATGGCTGGCGCTGACGATGGAAGGAGAATCCGGTTAAGAAAGTGGGTATAAACAGTTTAACTCACTTTTAATTCCCTTGTTTTCCTCAAAATGTTATTTGGGTTCCTCAAAATAATCAAACAATCAAAAATGTAAGAAAAAAAGAAGTCCTTTTCTCGCATACTGCACCTGATGCAGGGTATACTAAAATGTTCTAGAATGTGTTAGAACACAGAAAATGGAATTGAAAGACAATCTGACCAACGTTCTAGAATGTGTTAGAACACAGAAAATGGAACTGAAAGACAATCTGACCAAGGTTCTAGAGTGTGTTAGAACACAGAAAATGGAACTGAAAGACAATCTGACCAAGGTTCTAGAATGTGAGCTGTGGGGTTAGTTTGTTTGCAGTGATGGGGGAGAGGGGAGGTGCAGTGTGAGACCTTGTTTTAATGACCCACTATAGACTCTATACATGACCACCCTAGTACAATCCTCTCTCAGGCCGCTACCCTCCACCCCTCCTTCACCCACCCTGCACCACTCTGCTCTGCCTGACTATACACAGCCCTAGCCCAACACCTCACTATACACACAGCCTATTTAAAGGTCATGTCTTTGTGTATGCAACTCACTTTGTCAACCTCTATTTACGACTTCCTTTACAAGGCCCCGGTCCTTTGAATATGAACTATGTGAGCGGTCCTGCCACACAGACAGCCTCCTCCAGATACAGGGACTACTGCATCCCAAATGGCACCCTATTCCCTACATAGTGCACTACCTTTGACCAGAGCCCTATGGGTAATGCACTATATGTGGAATTGGGAGCCATTTGAGATGAAACTTTTCCAGAGAGATCCCCTGTGAACTCCAGATCCAGCCCAGCACTCAGCCTCAGATTGGGGTCTTTGTGCTCCAAACTACTGCCTCCATGGATGTCCCAGTGCCATTCATTAAGCACTTGAGTTTAGTCAACGGCCAATTGGTAGGGAGGGGAGAATGAATTATACCTTTGATGATTTACATTGTGTAATGATTGATTCATTGTATGGTCTGGGAGCACACATTGCACCAGACATTATCTATGACTGAGTCGGTTTCAGTTTGAATCATTACAGGTACTGAGAATGAAACAATTCAATAAAAACAAGAGGGAGCGAAGAGAAAGTCAGTAAAAGGAGGAGAAGAGATGAGATTGAGACGTGTGTCATTGTGTGTCATCGTGTGTCATCGTGTGTCATTGTGTGTCATTGTGGAGTGAGACTGTAGAGTGATGACACAACAACAGAAATACTGTGAGTCATAGAGCCTCTCATAAACAGCAACTCGCACGCACGCACGCACGCACGCACACACACACACACACACACACACACACACACACATAGCGGGGGGAGGAAGGGGACAGGGGAGCAGTAGTCAGTCTGGGCTGGTGGTTTCTCTCAGTCAATAAGCCCTTTTACTGAGTCTCAGGAAATCCTAATTGGAGTCAGAAGTGGCTCCTACAGCCAGATGAAAAAGGAGGGAGGGAGGGAGGGGGTAGGACAGGGGGAGGGAGGAGGGAGGGAGGGGGTAGGAGGGAGGGGTAGGACAGGGAGGAGGGAGGGGGTAGGACAGGGAGGAGGGAGGGAGGGGTAGGACAGGGAGGAGGGAGGGGGTAGGACAGGGGGGAGGGAGGAGGGAGGGAGGGGTAGGACAGGGAGGAGGGAGGAGGAGGGAGGGAGGGAGGGGGTAGGACAGGGAGGAGGGAGGGAGGGGGTAGGACAGGGAGGAGGGAGGGGGTAGGACAGGGAGGAGGGAGGAGGAGGGAGGGGGTAGGACAGGGAGGAGGGAGGAGGGAGGGAGGGGGTAGGACAGGGAGGAGGGAGGGAGGGGGTAGGACAGGGAGGAGGGAGGAGGGAGGGAGGGGGTAGGACAGGGAGGAGGGAGGGACAGGGAGGAGGGAGGAGGGAGGGAGGGGGTAGGACAGGGAGGAGGGAGGAGGAGGGAGGGAGGGGGTAGGACAGGGAGGAGGGAGGGAGGGTGGAGGGGGTGGAGGGGGTAGGACAGGGAGGGGGTAGGCCAGGGAGGAGGGAGGAGGGAGGGAGGGGGTAGGACAGGGAGGAGGGAGGAGGACGGAGGGAGGGGGTAGGACAGGGAGGAGAGCGGGAGTAGGACAGGGAGGAGAGTGGGAGTAGGGAGGGGGTAGGACAGGGAGAAGGGAGGGGGAGTAGGACAGGGTAAAGGGAGGGGGTAGGACAGGGTGGAGGGAGGGGGTAGGACAGGGTGGAGGGAGGGGGTAGGACAGGGAGGAGGGATGGAGGGGGTAGGACAGGGAGGAGGGAGGGGTAGGACAGGGAGGAGATATGGAGGGGTAGGCCAGGGAGGAGGGAGGGAGTAGGACAGGGAGGAGGGAGAGAGTAGGACAGGGAGGATGGAGGGAGGGGGCAGGACAGGGAGGAGGGAGGGAGGGGGCAGGACAGGGTGGAGGGAGGGAGTAGGACAGGGAGGAGGGAAGGAGGGGGCAGTACAGGGAGGAGGGAGGGGCTCAGACAGGGAGGAGGGAGGGAGGGGGTCGCGTGCGCGTGTGTGTACTGACTCAAATCTCTAGTCACTTTAATAATAGAAAATTGGATGTAATAAATGTATCACTAGTCACTTTAAACAATGTCACTTTATATAACGTTTACATACCCTACATTACTCATCTCATATGTATATACTGTACTCTATACCATCTACTACATCTTGTTTACATACCCTACATTACTCATCTCATATGTATATACTGTACTCTATACCATCGACTACATCTTGTTTACATACCCTACATTACTCATCTCATATGTATATACTGTACTCTATACCATCTACTACATCTTGTTTACATACCCTACATTACTCATCTCATATGTATATACTGTACTCTATACCATCTACTGCATCTTGTTTACATACCCTACATTACTCATCTCATATGTATATACTGTACTCTATACCATCTACTACATCTTGTTTACATACCCTACATTACTCATCTCATATGTATATACTGTACTCTATACCATCTATACCATTCACCCACCCCGTCTCAACACCAAAACACTCATTCTCTCTCATTCACCCACCCTGTCTCAACACCAAAACACTCATTCTCTCTCATTCACCCACCATCTCAACACCAAAACACTAATTCTCTCTCATTCACCCACCCCGTCTCAACACCAAAACACTCATTCTCTCTCATTCACCCACCGTCTCAACACCAAAACACTCATTCTCTCTCATTCACCCACGCCGTCTCAACACCAAAACACTCATTCTCTCTCATTCACCCACCCGTCTCAACACCAAAACACTAATTCTCCCACCGTCTCAACACCAAAACACTCATTCTCTCTCATTCACCCACCCCATCTCAACACCAAAACACTCATTCTCTCTCATTTACCCACCGTCTCAACACCAAAACACTCATTCTCTCTCATTCACCCACCCTGTCTCAACACCAAAACACTCATTCTCTCTCATTTACCCACCGTCTCAACACCAAAACACTCATTCTCTCTCATTCACCCACCCCATCTCAACACCAAAACACTCATTCTCTCTCATTCACCCACCGTCTCAACACCAAAACACTCATTCTCTCTCATTCACCCACCCCGTCTCAACACCAAAACACTCATTCTCTCTCATTCACCCACCCCATCTCAACACCAAAACACTCATTCTCTCTCATTCACCCACCCTGTCTCAACACCAAAACACTCATTCTCTCTCATTCACCCACCCCGTCTCAACACCAAAACACTCATTCTCTCTCATTCACCCACCGTCTCAACACCAAAACACTAATTCTCCCACCGTCTCAACACCAAAACACTCATTCTCTCTCATTCACCCACCCCATCTCAACACCAAAACACTCATTCTCTCTCATTTACCCACCGTCTCAACACCAAAACACTCATACTCTCTCATTCACCCACCCCATCTCAACACCAAAACACTCATTCTCTCTCATTCACCTACCCCGTCTCAACACCAAAACACTCATTCTCTCTCATTTACCCACCGTCTCAACACCAAAACACTCATTCTCTCTCATTCACCCACCCCATCTCAACACCAAAACACTCATTCTCTCTCATTCACCCACCCCGTCTCAACACCAAAACACTCATTCTCTCTCATTCACCCACCCCATCTCAACACCAAAACACTCATTCTCTCTCATTCACCCACCCCATCTCAACACCAAAACACTCATTATCTCTCATTCACCCACCGTCTCAACACCAAAACACTCATTCTCTCTCATTCAACCACCTTCTCAACACCAAAACACTAATTCTCTCTCATTCACCCACCCCGTCTCAACACCAAAACACTCATTCTCTCTCATTCACCCACCGTCTCAACACCAAAACACTAATTCTCTCTCATTTACCCACCGTCTCAACACCAAAACACTCATTCTCTCTCATTCACCCACCCCATCTCAACACCAAAACACTCATTCTCTCTCATTCACCCACCCTGTCTCAACACCAAAACACTCATTCTCTCTCATTCACCCACCGTCTCAACACCAAAACACTCATTCTCTCTCATTCAACCACCTTCTCAACACCAAAACACTAATTCTCTCTCATTCACCCACCCCGTCTCAACACCAAAACACTCATTCTCTCTCATTCACCCACCCTGTCTCAACACCAAAACACTCATTCTCTCTCATTCACCCACCCCGTCTCAACACCAAAACACTCATTCTCTCTCATTCACCCACTGTCTCAACACCAAAACACTCATTCTCTCTCATTCAACCACCTTCTCAACACCAAAACACTAATTCTCCCACCCCGTCTCAACACCAAAACACTCATTCTCTCTCATTCATAGGAACCACATCCCCTCATAAATGGAATCGGGGTCAGTCCACCACAGACTGTGTTGTTATCACTGTGAAGCAAAAATAATCTGTCTAAATAAAGCACAAATATAGTGTGTGTGTGTGTGTGTGTGTGTGTGTGTGTGTGTGTGTGTGTGTGTGTGTGTGTGTGTGTGTGTGTGTGTGTGTGTGTGTGTGTGTGTGTGTGCGTGCGTGTGTGTGTGCATGCGTGTACAAGGCCTATACAACAGCTTTCTTTCTTTGTATTTTGAAACCTGTACTCAGAGTCTGAGGAGTGATGGACTGAACTGACTGGACAGAGAGATACGTTTCCTGAGAGTTAGTTTACTCTGGCACAGTCTGGCCATAACCACAACACACCCAGGTGGATGGACAGAGAGATACGTTTCCTGAGAGTTAGTTTACTCTGGCACAGTCTGGCCATAACCACAACACACCCAGGTGGATGGACAGAGAGATACGTCTCCTGAGAGTTAGTTTACTCTGGCACAGTCTGGCCATAACCACAACACACCCAGGTGGATGGACAGAGAGATACGTTTCCTGAGAGTTAGTTTACTCTGGCACAGTCTGGCCATAACCACAACACACCCAGGTGGATGGACAGAGTCAGAGAGAACAATGGCTGGCGCTGAGAGCTCATACTCTCCTAATGAACTACTACAGCCTCTGACGCGTTGAGTTGTGTCTGTCACTGTGCCGTGTAAAAGAGGCAACCACAGGTGACATGGGTCCAGGAGCACCCCGGACCCCATGTGTCAACAGCATGACTGGATTTCTAGCTTTTTGGTTTTCAGGCTTTATCCCTTCACACACTCACTTTAATTTCTCTCTCTCTCTCCCTCTCTCATTACTCTCTCTCTCTCTCCCTCTCTCATTACTCTCTCTCTCCCTCTCTCATTACTCTCTCTCTCTCCCTCTCTCATTACTCTCTCTCTCCCTCTCTTATTACTCTCTCTCTCCCTCTCTCATTACTCTCGCTCTCTCTCTCCCTCTCTCATTACTCTCTCTCCCTCTCTCATTACTCTCTCTCTCCCTCTCTCATTACTCTCTCTCCCTCTCTCATTACTCTCTCTCTCCCTCTCTCATTACTCTCTCTCTCCCTCTCTTATTACTCTCGCTCTCTCTCTCCCTCTCTCATTACTCTCTCTCTCCCTCTCTCATTACTCTCTCTCTCCCTCTCTCATTACTCTCGCTCTCTCTCTCCCTCTCTCATTACTCTCTCTCCCTCTCTCATTACTCTCTCTCTCCCTCTCTCATTACTCTCTCTCCCTCTCTCATTACTCTCTCTCTCCCTCTCTCATTACTCTCTCTCCCCCTTTCTCATTACTCTCTCATTACTCTCTCTCCCTCTCTCATTACTCTCTCTCTCTCTCTCTCTCCCTCTCATTTCCCTCTCTCATTACTCTCTCTCTCTCTCCCTCTCTCATTACTCTCTCTCTCTCTCTCTCTCTCACATTACTCCCTCTATCTCCCTCTCTCATTACTCTCTCTCTCATTACTCTCTCTCCCTCTCTCATTACTCTCTCTCTCTCTCTCCCTCTCTCATTACTCTCTCTCTCTCTCCCTCTCTCATTACTCTCTCTCTCTCTCTCTCTCTCACATTACTCCCTCTATCTCCCTCTCTCATTACTCTCTCTCTCATTACTCTCTCTCCCTCTCTCATTACTCTCTCTCTCTCTCTCTCTCTCTCTCTCTCTCTCTCTCTCTTTCCCTCTCTCATTACTCTCTCTCTCCCTCTCTCATTACTCTCTCTCTCTCCCTCTCTCATTACTCTCTCTCCCTCTCTCATTACTCTCTCTCTCGCTCTCTCATTACTCTCTCTCTCTCTCCCACTCTCATTACTCTCTCTCCCTCTCTCATTACTCTCTCTCTCTCTCCCTCTCTCATTACTCTCTCTCCCCCTTTCTCATTACTCTCTCATTACTCTCTCTCCCTCTCTCATTACTCTCGCTCTCTCTCTCCCTCTCATTTCCCTCTCTCATTACTCTCTCTCTCTCTCCCTCTCTCATTACTCTCTCTCTCTCTCCCTCTCTCATTACTCTCTCTCCCCCCCTCTCTCATTACTCTCTCTCTCTTCCTCTCTCATTACTCTCCCACTCTCATTACTCTTTCTTTCTTTCTTTCTTTCTTTCTTTCTTTCTTTCTTTCTTTCTTTCTTTCTTTCTTTCTTTCTTTCTTTCTCTCTCTCTCTCTCTCTCTCTCTCTCTCTCACATTACTCCCTCTATCTCCCTCTCTCATTACTCTCTCTCTCATTACTCTCTCTCCCTCTCTCATTACTCTCTCTCTCTCTCTCTCTCCCTCTCTCATTACTCTCTCTCTCTCCCTCTCTCGCAAATTGGAAACTTTAAGTATACAAAAATAAAATTGGTTCTGCAATGTTGAAAATACATTAACAAGGTGTGGAGACCAAACATCTTTTCAATTTCAACTTATTTGAGAAGAAATAGGGAATTATTTAAGAAAATGGCAAGGGTGCCAATATATTTGGCCGCAACTATATCTATACAGTATATTCCAATGGCACTTTCTATATCATTTTCATGGGTACACATTTTTACTCACAATTATGTGTGAATGAGTGTGTAAACCCGTTATAAATGTGCCCAGGGTATTATAAATGTTCCCAGGGTATTATAAATGTGCCCAGGGTATTATAAATGTGCCCAGGGTATTATAAATGTTCCCAGGGTATTATAAATGTGCCCAGGGTATTATAAATGTTCCCAGGGTATTATAAATGTGCCCAGGGTATTATAAATGTTCCCAGGGTATTATAAATGTGCCCAGGGTATTATAAATGTGCCCAGGGTATTATAAATGTTCCCAGGGTATTATAAATGTGCCCAGGGTATTATAAATGTTCCCAGGGTATTATAAATGTGCCCAGGGTATTATAAATGTGCCCAGGTGTGCAGTCGCCTCCACTGGAATGGTTAATGAAGTACCTGTTTGTCCATCACCTGGCAAAGTTGGGCGGAAACAACGCAAAAAGATCAGGAACCACATTCAGTGGCCAAACGTCGTCAAAACTTGCAGATAGAAATGCATGAATAGAGGCGACGTGATTCCTTATTCTACATGTCAGAGTGGCATGTTTGTTCTACTTAACATATTTATATCTGAATGTTCCAAAACGTCCACATAAACTTGTCCCTGGGCAAATCAAGGACGTCGCGGCGGGCATGCGCGTTCCTTCAGCGCTGGGAAAGTTTTCCTGCAAGTTGAGCGGAGCATAGGAGAACACTTGAAACTGCGGAGCAGCACAATGCATTGGCTTGAGTGAGGAGGCAAGCAACAGAGAACGAAATAAAACAATACGTTTTTCATTGAAGTTTACAACAATAAATAAGGATTTGTAAAATACGTTTTGGCCATAACTTTGTAAAGTTGGATATCGCATCATAACGCACTGTAAGTAGCATATGGTTTTGTTTTTAGGGATTTTGTTGCAGGAAAAAATTGGAAATAACCATGAGAGGATTACGATTAACCGGGGAATTGCAAGGCATTCTAGGGTAATTATAAAGTCATTTAGCCTACATTTCATTGAGAAAAAACATGTGCAGAGATTTAATTTAAAACATCCAGGTGGTTGAGTGTTTTAAATGAAGGTCTATTTTGGGAACTGACACCGTTTAGGCTAAATTTGATGTGTTTGTTTTGGGCGTGTCCACAGAAAACCAGTCCTTTAACCTAAGGCTTGCTACTCTTCTTTCCTCCTTGATTTAAACCATCAGGCTTTGCGGTGCGAAGTGGAACAACTAACTTGGCATTGATCAAGCGCCTCAGTGCCCCAGTGTTGTCATCCATGCAAAGAATACCAAATGACGAGGCCCACATGTTGACATTTATGATTGATTAATTTTTATATTTTCAATCAGATGAAATAGAACATGCATTTGAAACATGTATGACTCATTTGTGTAATTGCAGGTTCGGTCTAAACTTTCCAGTGTGTGACGCTTATTGCTACATTTTGGAGTCTGTTTAATATTCGTGACTGGACGTGTCTTATCTAATCATAATCTAGTAATATTATACCCGAGAAATGTGTCTGAGATGTGTCTGAATGTCTGAGAGAGATGATAATCTGTTTCAATACACCTCTCTCCTTCGGATGTCTAAATTTGCAATAATTAGAAGGAAATGCAACAGGCAGGGCATTGTGGAGGTGTGGACTTGAGGCAGGCATCAGGGTGAACCCCCCCTCTCCCCCCCAGTACTTTCCCCAACACCTTGAACTTCCTATGAGAGTGTAACCGAACTGTAACCGAACTGGAGAGTGTAACCGACCTGGAGAGTGTAACTGACCTGGAGAGTGTAACCTAACTGGAGAGTGTAACCTAACTGTTACCAAACTAGAGAGTGTAACCTAACTGGAGAGTGTAACCTAATTGTTACCAAACTGGAGAGTGTAACCTAACTGTTACCAAACTGGAGAGTGTAACCTAACTGTTACCAAACTGGAGAGTGTAACCGAATTGTTACCAAACTGGAGAGTGTAACCTACCTGGAGAGTGTAACCTACCTGGAGAGTGTAACCGACCTGGAGACTGTAACCTAACTGGAGAGTGTAACCTAACTGTTACCAAACTAGAGAGTGTAACCTAACTGGAGAGTGTAACCTAATTGTTACCAAACTGGAGAGTGTAACCTAACTGTTACCAAACTGGAGAGTGTAACCTAACTGTTACCAAACTGGAGAGTGTAACCGAATTGTTACTAAACTGGAGAGTGTAACCTACCTGGAGAGTGTAACCTACCTGGAGAGTGTAACCGACCTGGAGAGTGTAACCTAACTGGAGAGTGTAACCTAACTGGAGAGTGTAACCGACCTGGAGAGTGGAACCGACCTGGAGAGTGTAACCTAACTGGAGAGTGTAACCTAATTGTAACCGACCTGGAGAGTGGAACCTAACTGTTACCAAACTGGAGAGTGTAACCGAATTGTTACCAAACTGGAGAGTGTAACCTAACTGGAGAGTGTAACCGACCTGGAGAGTGGAACCAACCTGGAGAGTGGAACCGACCTGGAGAGTGTAACCTAACTGGAGAGTGTAACCTAACTGGAGAGTGGAACCGACCTGGAGAGTGGAACCTAATTGTAACCGACCTGGAGAGTGGAATCGACCTGGAGAGTGTAACCTAACTTTTACCAAACTGGAGAGTGTAACCTAACTGTTACCAAACTGGAGAGTGTAACCGACCTGGAGAGTGTAACCGACCTGGAGAGTGTAACCTAACTGGAGAGTGTAACCTAACTGTTACCAAACTGGAGAGTGTAACCGAACTGGAGAGTGTAACCTAACTGGAGAGTGTAACCCCCCCCCCCTCTCTCTCCCCCAGTACTTACTTTCCCCAACACCATGAACTTCCTATGAGAGTGGAACCGACCTGGAGAGTGTAACCTAACTGGAGAGTGTAACCTAACTGTTACCAAACTGGAGAGTGTAACCTAACTGTTACCAAACTGGAGAGTGTAACCGACCTGGAGAGTGTAACCGACCTGGAGAGTGTAACCGACCTGGAGAGTGTAACCTAACTGTTACCAAACTGGAGAGTGTAACCTAACTGTTACCAAACTGGAGAGTGTAACCGACCTGGAGAGTGTAACCGACCTGGAGAGTGTAACCTAACTGGAGAGTGTAACCTAACTGTTACCAAACTGGAGAGTGTAACCGAACTGGAGAGTGTAACCTAACTGGAGAGTGTAACCAAACTGGAGACTGTAACCCCCCCCCTCTCTCTCCCCCAGTACTTACTTTCCCCAACACCATGAACTTCCTATGAGAGTGGAACCGACCTGGAGAGTGTAACCTAACTGGAGAGTGTAACCTAATTGTTACCAAACTGGAGAGTGTAACCTAACTGTTACCAAACTGGAGAGTGTAACCTAACTGTTACCAAACTGGAGAGTGTAACCGAATTGTTACCAAACTGGAGAGTGTAACCTACCTGGAGAGTGTAACCGACCTGGAGAGTGTAACCTAACTGGAGAGTGTAACCTAACTGGAGAGTGTAACCGACCTGGAGAGTGGAACCGAACTGGAGAGTGTAACCTAACTGGAGAGTGTAACCTAATTGTAACCGACCTGGAGAGTGTAACCTAACTGTTAACAAACTGGAGAGTGTAACCGAATTGTTACCAAACTGGAGAATGTAACTTAACTGGAGAGTGTAACCGACCTGGAGAGTGGAACCGACCTGGAGAGTGGAACCGACCTGGAGAGTGTAACCTAACTGGAGAGTGTAACCTAACTGGAGAGTGAAACCGACCTGGAGAGTGGAACCGACCTGGAGAGTGGAACCGACCTGGAGAGTGGAACCGACCTGGAGAGTGGAACCTAATTGTAACCGACCTGGAGAGTGGAATCGACCTGGAGAGTGTAACATAACTGTTACCAAACTGGAGAGTGTAACCTAATTATAACCGACCTGGAGAGTGTAACATAACTGTTACCAAACTGGAGAGTGTAACCTAATTATAACCGACCTGGAGAGTGTAACCGACCTGGAGAGTGTAACCTAACTGTTACCAAACTGGAGAGTGTAACCGAACTGGAGAGTGTAACCTAACTGGAGAGTGTAACCAAACTGGAGACTGTAACCCCCCCCCTCTCTCTCCCCCAGTACTTACTTTCCCCAACACCATGAACTTCCTATGAGAGTGTAACCGAACTGGAGAGTGTAACCGAACTGGAGAGTGTAACCTAACTGTTACCAAACTGGAGAGTGTAACCGAACTGGAGAGTGTAACCGAACTGGAGAGTGGAACCGAACTGGAGAGTGTAACCGACCTGGAGAGTGTAACCTAACTGGAGAGTGGAACCGACCTGGAGAGTGGAACCGACCTGGAGAGTGTAACCTAATTGTAACCGACCTGGAGAGTGGAATCGACCTGGAGAGTGTAACATAACTGTTACCAAACTGGAGAGTGTAACCTAACTTTTACCAAACTGGAGAGTGTAACCTAATTGTAACCGACCTGGAGAGTGTAACCGACCTGGAGAGTGTAACCGACCTGGAGAGTGTAACCTAACTGTTACCAAACTGGAGAGTGTAACCTAACTGTTACCAAACTGGAGAGTGTAACCGACCTGGAGAGTGTAACCGACCTGGAGAGTGTAACCTAACTGGAGAGTGTAACCGACCTGGAGAGTGTAACCTAACTGGAGAGTGTAACCGACCTGGAGAGTGTAACCTAACTGGAGAGTGTAACCTAACTGTTACCAAACTGGAGAGTGTAACCGAACTGGAGAGTGTAACCTAACTGGAGAGTGTAACCCCCCCCTCTCTCTCCCCCAGTACTTACTTTCCCCAACACCATGAACTTCCTATGAGAGTGTAACCGAACTGGAGAGTGTAACCGAACTGGAGAGTGTAACCTAACTGTTACCAAACTGGAGAGTGTAACCGAACTGGAGAGTGTAACCGAACTGGAGAGTGTAACCTAACTGTTACCAAACTGGAGAGTGTAACCGAACTGGAGAGTGTAACCGAACTGGAGAGTGGAACCTAACTGTTACCAAACTGGAGAGTGGAACCGAACTGGAGAGTGGAACCGAACTGGAGAGTGGAACCGACCTGGAGAGTGGAACCGACCTGGAGAGTGTAACCTAATTGTAACCGACCTGGAGAGTGGAATCGACCTGGAGAGTGTAACATAACTGTTACCAAACTGGAGAGTGTAACCTAACTTTTACCAAACTGGAGAGTGTAACCTAATTGTAACCGACCTGGAGAGTGTAACCGACCTGGAGAGTGTAACCTAACTGTTACCAAACTGGAGAGTGTAACCTAACTGTTACCAAACTGGAGAGTGTAACCGACCTGGAGAGTGTAACCGACCTGGAGAGTGTAACCTAACTGGAGAGTGTAACCTAACTGTTACCAAACTGGAGAGTGGAACCGAACTGGAGAGTGGAACCGAACTGGAGAGTGTAACCGACCTGGAGAGTGTAACCTAACTGTTACCAAACTGGAGAGTGTAACCTAACTGTTACCAAACTGGAGAGTGTAACCGACCTGGAGAGTGTAACCGACCTGGAGAGTGTAACCTAACTGGAGAGTGTAACCGACCTGGAGAGTGTAACCTAACTGGAGAGTGTAACCGACCTGGAGAGTGTAACCTAACTGGAGAGTGTAACCTAACTGTTACCAAACTGGAGAGTGTAACCGAACTGGAGAGTGTAACCTAACTGGAGAGTGTAACCCCCCCCTCTCTCTCCCCCAGTACTTACTTTCCCCAACACCATGAACTTCCTATGAGAGTGTAACCGAACTGGAGAGTGTAACCGAACTGGAGAGTGTAACCTAACTGTTACCAAACTGGAGAGTGTAACCGAACTGGAGAGTGTAACCGAACTGGAGAGTGTAACCTAACTGTTACCAAACTGGAGAGTGTAACCGAACTGGAGAGTGTAACCGAACTGGAGAGTGGAACCTAACTGTTACCAAACTGGAGAGTGGAACCGAACTGGAGAGTGGAACCGAACTGGAGAGTGGAACCTAACTGGAGAGTGGAACCTAACTGGAGAGTGGAACCGACCTGGAGAATGGAACCGACCTGGAGAGTGTAACCTAATTGTAACCGACCTGGAGAGTGGAATCGACCTGGAGAGTGTAACATAACTGTTACCAAACTGGAGAGTGTAACCTAACTTTTACCAAACTGGAGAGTGTAACCTAATTGTAACCGACCTGGAGAGTGTAACCGACCTGGAGAGTGTAACCTAACTGTTACCAAACTGGAGAGTGTAACCTAACTGTTACCAAACTGGAGAGTGTAACCGACCTGGAGAGTGTAACCGACCTGGAGAGTGTAACCTAACTGGAGAGTGTAACCGACCTGGAGAGTGTAACCGACCTGGAGAGTGTAACCTAACTGGAGAGTGTAACCGACCTGGAGAGTGTAACCTAACTGGAGAGTGTAACCTAACTGTTACCAAACTGGAGAGTGTAACCGAACTGGAGAGTGTAACCTAACTGGAGAGTGTAACCTAACTGTTACCAAACTGGAGAGTGTAACCGACCTGGAGAGTGTAACCGACCTGGAGAGTGTAACCTAACTGTTACCAAACTGGAGAATGTAACCTAACTGTTACCAAACTGGAGAGTGTAACCGACCTGGAGAGTGTAACCTACCTGGAGAGCGTAACCGAACTGGAGAGTGTAACCGACCTGGAGAGCGTAACCGAACTGGAGAGTGTAACCGACCTGGAGAGCGTAACCGACCTGGAGAGTGTAACCGACCTGGAGAGTAACCGAACTGGAGAGTGTAACCGACCTGGAGAGTGTAACCAACCTGGAGAGTGTAACCTAATTGTAACCGACCTGGAGAGTGTAACCTAGCTGGAGAGTGTAACCTAGCTGGAGAGTGTAACCAACCTGGAGAGTGTAACCAACCTGGAGAGTGTAACCTAATTGTAACCTACCTGGAGAGTGTACCCTACCTGGAGAGTGTAACCGACCTGGAGAGTATTTCCGACCTGGAGAGTGTAACCGACCTGGAGAGTGTAACCAACCTGGAAAGTGTAACCTAATTGTAACCTACCTGGAGAGTGTAACCTACCTGGAGAGTGTAACCAACCTGGAGAGTAACCGAACTGGAGAGTGTAACCGACCTGGAGAGTGTAACCAACCTGGAGAGTGTAACCTAATTGTAACCTACCTGGAGAGTGTAACCTAGCTGAGAGTGTAACCTAGCTGGAGAGTGTAACCAACCTGGAGAGTGTAACCAACCTGGAAAGTGTAACCTAATTGTAACCTACCTGGAGAGTGTAACGGAACCAACCTGGAGAGCGTAACCTAACTGGAGAGTGCCTAACCCTAACTGGAGAGCGGAACCTAACTGGAGAGCGGAACCTAACTGAGAGCGGAACCTAACTGGAGAGCGGAACCTAACTGGAGAGCGCAACCTAATTGTAACCGACCTGGAGAGTGTAACCGACCTGGAGAGTGTAACCTAACTGTTACCAAACTGGAGAGTGTAACCTGTTACCAAACTGGAGAGTGTAACCGACCTGGAGAGTGTAACCGACCTGGAGAGTGTAACCTAACTGGAGAGTGTAACCGAACTGGAGAGTGTAACGACCTGGAGAGTAACCTAACTGGAGAGCGTAACCGACCTGGAGAGTGTAACCTAACTGGAGAGTGTAACCTAACTGTTACCAAACTGGAGAGTGTAACCGAACTGGAGAGTGTAACCTAACTGGAGAGTGTAACCTAACTGTTACCAAACTGGAGAGTGTAACCGACCTGGAGAGTGTAACCGACCTGGAGAGTGTAACCTAACTGTTACCAAACTGGAGAATGTAACCTAACTGTTACCAAACTGGAGAGTGTAACCTACCTGGAGAGCGTAACCGAACTGGAGAGCGTAACCGAACTGGAGAGCGTAACCGAACTGGAGAGTGTAACCGACCTGGAGAGCGTAACCGACCTGGAGAGTGTAACCGACCTGGAGAGTAACCGAACTGGAGAGTGTAACCGACCTGGAGAGTGTAACCAACCTGGAGAGTGTAACCTAATTGTAACCGACCTGGAGAGTGTAACCTAGCTGGAGAGTGTAACCTAGCTGGAGAGTGTAACCAACCTGGAGAGTGTAACCAACCTGGAGAGTGTAACCTAATTGTAACCTACCTGGAGAGTGTACCCTACCTGGAGAGTGTAACCGACCTGGAGAGTATTTCCGACCTGGAGAGTGTAACCTACCTGGAGAGCGTAACCGAACTGGAGAGCGTAACCGAACTGGAGAGCGTAACCGAACTGGAGAGTGTAACCGACCTGGAGAGCGTAACCGACCTGGAGAGTGTAACCAACCTGGAGAGTGTAACCTAATTGTAACCGACCTGGAGAGTGTAACCTAGCTGGAGAGTGTAACCTAGCTGGAGAGTGTAACCAACCTGGAGAGTGTAACCAACCTGGAAAGTGTAACCTAATTGTAACCTACCTGGAGAGTGTAACCTACCTGGAGAGTGTAACCAACCTGGAGAGTGTAACCGACCTGGAGAGTGTAACCTAATTGTAACCTACCTGGAGAGCGGAACCTAACTGGAGAGCGGAACCTAACTAGAGAGCGGAACCTAACTGGAGAGCGGAACCTAACTGGAGAGCGCAACCTAACTGGAGAGCGCAACCTAACTGGAGAGCGCAACCTAACTGGAGAGTAACCTAACTGGAGAGCGTAACCTAACTGGAGAGCGTAACCTAACTGGAGAGCGAGCGTAACCGACCTGGAGAGCGTAACCTAACTGGAGAGCGTAACCTAACTGGAGAGCGTAACCTAACTGGAGAGCGTAACCGACCTGGAGAGCGTAACCGACCTGGAGAGTGTAACCGAACTGGAGAGCGTAACCTGGAGAGCGAAACCTAAGCGGCGTAACCGACCTGGAGAGCGTAACCGAACTGGAGAGTGTAACCGACCTGGAGAGTGTAACCGACCTGGAGAGTGTAACCGACCTGGAGAGTGTAACCTAATTGTAACCGACCTGGAGAGTGTAACCGACCTGGAGAGTGTAACCTAATTGTAACCTACCTGGAGAGTGTAACCAAACTGGAGAGCGTAACCGAACTGGAGAGCGTAACCGAACTGGAGAGCGTACCCGAACTGGAGAGCGTAACCGACCTGGAGAGCGTAACCGACCTGGAGAGTGTAACCGACCTGGAGAGCGTAACCGAACTGGAGAGTGTAACCAACCTGGAGAGTGTAACCAACCTGGAGAGTGTAACCTAATTGTAACCGACCTGGAGAGTGTAACCTAGCTGGAGAGTGTAACCTAGCTGGAGAGTGTAACCAACCTGGAGAGTGTAACCGACCTGGAGAGTGTAACCTAATTGTAACCGACCTGGAGAGTGTAACCTACCTGGAGAGTGTAACCTACCTGGAGAGTGTAACCGACCTGGAGAGTATTTCCGACCTGGAGAGTGTAACCGACCTGGAGAGTGTAACCAACCTGGAGAGTGTAACCTAATTGTAACCTACCTGGAGAGTGTAACCTACCTGGAGAGTGTAACCAACCTGGAGAGTAACCGACCTGGAAGTGTAACCTAATTGTAACCTACCTGGAGAGCGGAACCTAACTGGAAAACCTGGAGAGCGGAACCTAACTGGAGAGCGGAACCTAACTGGAGAGCGGAACCTAACTGGAGAGCGCAACCTAACTGGAGAGCGCAACCTAACTGGAGAGCGCAACCTAACTGGAGAGTAACCTAACTGGAGAGCGTAACCTAACTGGAGAGCGTAACCTAACTGGAGAACGAGCGTAACCGACCTGGAGAGCGGAACCTAACTGGAGAGCGTAACCTAACTGGAGAGCGTAACCGACCTGGAGAGCGTAACCTAACTGGAGAGTGTAACCGACCTGGAGAGTGTAACCGAACTGGAGAGCGTAACCTAACTGGAGAGCGAGCGTAACCGACCTGGAGAGCGAGCGTAACCGACCTGGAGAGCGTAACCGAACTGGAGAGTGTAACCGACCTGGAGAGTGTAACCGACCTGGAGAGTGTAACCGACCTGGAGAGTGTAACCGACCTGGAGAGTGTAACCCTACCTGGAGAGTGTAACCAACCTGGAGAGCGTAACCGAACTGGAGAGCGTAACCGAACTGGAGAGCGTAACCGACCTGGAGAGCGTAACCGACCTGGAGAGCGTAACCGACCTGGAGAGCGTAACCGACCTGGAGAGCGTAACCGACCTGGAGAGCGTAACCGAACTGGAGAGTGTAACCTACCTGGAGAGTGTAACCTACCTGGAGAGTGTAACCTAAATGTAGAATGTAACCTAACTGGAGAGTGTAACCTAGCTGGAGAGTGTAACCAACCTGGAGAGTGTAACCTAATTGTAACCGACCTGGAGAGTGTAACCTAACTGGAGAGTGCAACCTAATTGTAACCGACCTGGAGAGTGTAACCAAACCTGGAGAGTGTAACCGACCTGGAGAGTGTAACCGAACTGGAGAGTGTAACCTAATTGTAACCGACCTGGAGAGTGTAACCGTCCTGGAGAGTGTAACCGACCTGGAGAGCGTAACCAAACTGGAGAGCGTAACCGAACTGGAGAGCGTAACCGAACTGGAGAGCGTAACCGACCTGGAGAACGTAACCGACCTGGAGAGCGTAACCGACCTGGAGAGTGTAACCTAGCTGGAGAGTGTAACCAACCTGGAGAGTGTAACCTAATTGTAACCGACCTGGAGAGCGTAACCGAACTGGAGAGTGTAACCTAGCTGGAGAGTGTAACCAACCTGGAGAGTGTAACCGACCTGGAGAGTGTAACCGACCTGGAGAGCGTAACCGACCTGGAGAGCGTAACCGAACTGGAGAGTGTAACCTAATTGTAACCGACCTGGAGAGTGTAACCGACCTGGAGAGTGTAACCGACCTGGAGAGCGTAACCAAACTGGAGAGCGTAACCGAACTGGAGAGCGTAACCGAACTGGAGAGCGTAACCGAACTGGAGAGCGTAACCGACCTGGAGAACGTAACCGACCTGGAGAGCTTAACCGACCTGGAGAGTGTAACCGAACTGGAGAGTGTAACCTAGCTGGAGAGTGTAACCTGGAGAGTGTAACCTAATTGTAACCGACCTGGAGAGCGTAACCGAACTGGAGAGTGTAACCTAGCTGGAGAGTGTAACCAACCTGGAGAGTGTAACCGACCTGGAGAGTGTAACCGACCTGGAGAGTGTAACCGACCTGGAGAGCGTAACCGAACTGGAGAGCGTAACCGAACTGGAGAGTGTAACCTAGCTGGAGAGTGTAACCAACCTGGAGAGTGTAACCTAATTGTAACCGACCTGGAGAGCGTAACCGAACTGGAGAGTGTAACCTAGCTGGAGAGTGTAACCAACCTGGAGAGTGTAACCGACCTGGAGAGTGTAACCGACCTGGAGAGTGTAACCTACCTGGAGAGTGTAACCTACCTGGAGAGTGTAACCTAAATGTAGAATGTAACCTAACTGGAGAGTGTAACCTAGCTGGAGAGTGTAACCAACCTGGAGAGTGTAACCTAATTGTAACCGACCTGGAGAGTGTAACCTAACTGGAGAGTGCAACCTAATTGTAACCGAACTGGAGAGTGTAACCTAACTGGAGAGCGCAACCTAACTGGAGAGCGCAACCTAACTGGAGAGCGTAACCTAACTGGAGAGCGTAACCTAACTGGAGAGCGTAACCTAACTGGAGAGCGTAACCTAACTGGAGAGCGTAACCTACCTGGAGAGCGTAACCTAACTGGAGAGCGAGCGTAACCGACCTGGAGAGCGGAACCTAACTGGAGAGCGTAACCGACCTGGAGAGTGTAACCTAATTGTAACCGACCTGGAGAGTGTAACCGACCTGGAGAGTGTAACCTAATTGTAACCTACCTGGAGAGTGTAACCTACCTGGAGAGTGTAACCAAACTGGAGAGCGTAACCGAACTGGAGAGCGTAACCGAACTGGAGAGCGTACCCGAACT